>NW_020955605.1:343255-348566 GCF_003031625.1 Empidonax traillii | reverse complement strand
TTACTAACATCAACAAAAAAGACCTTCTTACTATTCATTTATCTTCAGTATACAAGTGCATCTTAACAAACATACATGGGAAAGAATAGAATATATATTTAATTTTAATCCTTGGCTCACTACCTATACAGACCTAATTCTCATACTTTCCAGAGAAGCTTCAATTTTAGTCTTGAAATATAACCAACCAACTACAATGAAGTCAGTCAATCAATGTCACGAAGGCAGTTTCATCAACCTTAACTAATCACTCCCTTTATTTTTCAATAGGGGAAAAAAAAAGGAGAAAACCGCAGTTTCATCTGTTCTTATTCTTTCCATTCTTCTCACTTTGTTAGGCCTAACTAGAGTGAAGAAAACTTATGCTGCTCTAAAGTTTCATTATAGCAAAAATTTTGTGGTCTGGTTTGTTTAACTAATTATTGATAACAGCAATAAGCTTATACATATTGCATGGAGTACATATGATCCTGCCTTTTGTTAGTTTTCAGCTGTCCTATCCTGTTATGCTTTATGGAGTGCTGCAGCACTTCAGATCAATCTCATAGTCCACACTCATGTATTACTCATCTCATTTCTGTATGTTCCCTCTTGTTTGACTCATTGTCCACACTGCTGCACATTTATGGGGACAGATAAATCAGAATCTCTGGGGTTGATGGACTATCCAGTTTCGTCACCTCTTACTATTATTTATACCTTCTTATATGTTGGTATGGCAGTTACAGAACAGTACTATTTTCTTCATTTCCCAGAAGGGTGATGCAAAAAAGGGAATGGAATATATCTTGTGCGAATTCAGACATTTATCTCATCTAAAAGTGGCTGTCTAAAGTAATTCAGATGAACCAAGTCCAGTAGCACCCACTTCTTTCCAATGAGTAGAAGGAGTTTAGGCTGGTTAGCAGTCATCTGAAGCTAAGGGAGATGAATCCATGTCCACCTGTCCAAGGTCATTAAAGTAGTCTTTTAAGACTACATTTCAACTCAAACCTCAAGTTTACATTTTGTACGCTAGAATATCTGAGAAGTGCAACGATGCAATAAATCTGTCATATTAATGAAGAACAGTTAATTCTGTACCAGTGTTCTTATGAACTGAAAGAAAATTTTTAGTTTATGAATGTCTTCAGAGTCCCCTTTGATATAAAACACCATAGCTATGGTTTATGTTATTAATTCAAAATCTTTAAAATAACCACCTCCTTAAGAAACAAGTAAAGTTAAAAATAAGTTTGCAGGTTTTAAAATTAAATACCCAGATTTGAGACCTCCCTGAATCTAGGGCCTTCTATTATTTTAAACATAAACAAAATAAAAAATCATATGATGAATATGTGAATACTTGTATTAAGAGCTGTATGAGAATGGATATAAATGCTATTGAAATAACTGAGCTAATGAAGGTTGACTTGTATAGCAACAAAGACTGTAACACTGAACAACACATTCTGTTGACTCAGATAATGGTGTTTTATGCAAACAATTGTATTAGTGGATCCATGTTAAAACCTGATACTGGTTTCACTGATTGTTTGTTTTGTTTTTGTTTTTGTTTTTTTGTTTTTTTTTTTGCCTTGGGTAATTTCTGTGATCTAGTCCTTTGAAAATTAGTTGAACAGTGCATATAAAAGCACCAAACAACAGATGAAGAAAAAATGAGGCTACAAGTAAATAAAATATTGATTTTCCTTTCATTCATTTTGATGTCCAGCTCTCAGACTACTTTTGTACATACTGTCCTTCTCAGTGGAAAATGTGACTTCTATTAGCATAAAGTTGTATTAATGTATATAATGGTTGTATTAATTAAAATTAATTGCTTTTAAAGAAATTGGCTTTTTGTTTGGCTTTTTTGTTTGTTTGGTTTGGTTTGTTGGTTTGTCTTCAAATTAGCTGCTTTTTCAGTCTATACAGGTCAGATTCTATGCTACTCTTCTACTCAGAACACTGTAACAGAATAACTACCTGCAAATGAAAACATCTATGTTGTTCATATCTATTCTTAAGGTCAGAAATTATTTACACATATTTTTGAATAGTGTATTGTTTACTTTGTTTCATCTTGTTGATTTCAGTAATGTCCTTTTCCCAGTGTATGCTAGAGAAAACAAAAAGATGCATTTTACTTGTAAATATTAGGACATTAGCCACAAACAAATTCTAAGCCCCTCTTTCCTACACAAGTGCTTTATGTGCACCTATCATTGCTTCGGTGCAATTTTTGCAGTCAGCATTGCTACATTTTGCAAATAAGCAGTAAAAGCTGAGTAAGGACAGTTGCAGCAAACTCAGTCTTGACTTGCACAAGGCATAAATTGGCCAGGACCCCTACAAATATCAAGTGCCTTTTATCAGTATTGGTCAGTTATTTAAACAGTGGTTTTCCTTGAACAACAAATTGCATGTTATGACAAACCTAATATGGACTCATTGATATGGAATTGCACTGGTAGAGCCCTTGCAGTTGGTCTAGCATCAGGTTCTCCAAAATTTCTTAATCACCATCGCATAACCAACTCCTCCTCTCACCAGAACTTGGTACATCCTGGGGAAGCAAAGATATGACATCACTTTTTTTCCTGCCGCTTTTCAAACAGTTTTGGTCGGATAAATATTACCAGAAAAACTGGGAAAGTTGCCACAATGCCCTCTAATAGGGTCAAAAAAAAGATGAAAGCTTTTAAAGAATCTTACACAGGAACAATTTAGTTTGTAGAGAAACAACATAAAGAAGTTGCTCCTACAATATTCCTTATTTCCTATGGAGCCTACTTGCACTACAATCTGAAAACAGATTTCTGAACCAATTAAATACATGTCTTCTCTAAACTATATTTAGCACAAGAATGCCTGCCTGTAAAAGGTATTAGAAGTAAAAGCTGTAGGTGTACTCACTCTCAGAAAATCTCTAGTTTCTTCAAAAAAGAAAAATATGCAATATTTCTGTACACTAAATCACTGTAACTGTTCTGGCATGAATAATATTTCCAGTCCTCAGGATTATTTCTAGCCTCCCAAAACAGTGTGTTCTGCTTGTATAATGAGTATTTAATTTACAGATTCATATGCACACTCACTTCTATACAAGCTGAACTTCATCATAAGCATCCTCTTCATTTCACTTACCTTGATTTACCCTTAGAATTACTTTCAAGACTGCAATATACAGACATTATTAAAGGGGATTAAAAGCAAAAAAGGGGTCAGATCAAGGAATACATGTAGAAACAGTAAATAGTACCATCAGGATTTTTTTTTAAATACTTTTCTTCTAGAATCAATATATCACAATATAGCATGCCATGTTGAAGACAAGTGGTAGAAGAATCCTACTTCCATGACCACAGCTGTGATTTGAACCAGTTTTTTATTGAACCAGTGCAAAAGGAAGAACAGGTAGTTTGTTACCTCTGCCATTCTTTTAAGGTGTGTTTGGAAGGACCCACAGATGTCTTCAGTAGATCAAACTACTTTTATTCTGAATTTCTGACTTGCAAATAATGAAAATTTCAAAGGCAAAGAAAATGTTTTCAAATACACACAAAAAGGGTTTTATTCTTCCATTACCTCTGTATCAATACCTTCTATTTCAGACTTCTTCCCAGTGTAAAGTAAAATGCAATACATGATTACAATTGTGTGAATAACAAGAGGGAGGTCTTGTGTTTTTTTCTGGTTTTCCTAATCATTCCTAATACAATGGTGAGTGGATTAACAGATGCTGCCAATAGTCTCTGGGGATGTGCAAGTACATTAAGATGACTTTGCAATGTGTCACTCCTACTCACAATGTAATTAAGTTACAGTTTTCTGTATATAATTTCATTAATATGGATTAGCCAAAATATCAATGCACAAATAAATGCAGACTTGCAAAATGTGTATGTCGATAAAATAAACACAGCGTTCTAGTAACAAGGTAGGACTCGAACTTCCACAGGAAGCCTATTCAATACTACTACTCAATTGTCATTCACATGAGTAACTGAGGTTATCTGGACTGTGCATTTATGTCCACCTCCTTTTGATAATTCCTCACTATTCTGATATGCTGTGAGAAATGCCTTTTTTTCAGTTCTCTGAAGGTGGACTCTTCTGTTTACTTGAATCACTTCTCTGGGATAACATTCTGTGAAAGCAAAGGTGAAGAGGAGATCTGCAGGATGAATTAACTGAAGGAAGGCAGCTCGTAAGTGAGCCAGAAGCCCATCACAAGAGAACAGAGAGTCAGCAAAGAATCTGTCACATTTATAGTCAAGAGGAAAATGAAATTTGAAGGAAACATAAAAAAAATCTTGTCTGTCTACCTGATGAGAAATGAGGTGTCCAAAGATAGTATGGTTTTCATACAGTATTAGTTTGGGTTTTGTATAGTATTTTGACGTGTACTTGCCTTGCCTTGCCTTGCCTTGCCTTGCCTTGCCTTGCCTTGCCTTGCCTTCCCTCTTTGAAAATTAATTACAGTTATAAGCATATATGGTTCTATTTGTAACTTGTCCATAGTTAGCTTTATAGAATATTATTCAGAAAACAAAAATTGCATACAAATTGATGTTTCCACTCTTACCATACTCTCAAAGCCTTTGAGAGGGTATAATTGTCATAAACTAACCAAGAATAGGTAAAAGATTTTGATTTACTGACTATTAGGTTATTATTACTATTAATGACATGGTAATAAATAAAAAAGTAAAACCATAAATGCTGTATAATATAACATGCTTTTAGATCCCTCAGAGAGACAGAAAAGACAAAAGAAAATATATAGGCTCCTAGTTAAGTATTTTTATAGTGAAATATTAATATCTATATCTTTTTCAGCCTCAGTTTATACAGAGGGATGACAAATAACATCTCCTGGCTCAGTTGTGTTTGCAGATTAGTACTGTTTGAGTCAGGGAGAATTAAGCTCTTTCACCTCCCACAGCAAAGGCAAAGGTGATGAGTTTCTATTAATACAGCTAATAATATCCTACACTGCAGCAGAACATCACAAATAAATCATGAATTTCCAGCACCATGCATTAAGATGTTGTACACTGAAAATAAGACTGATGCAAGGAAAAGAGACTCAAACTTAATACAAAGACATAGAGATTTACAGTGTTGTTCTGCATGGAACAAAATAGCTTACAATTCTGTACAGCTGTTTAAGAAAAAGAAACAGACAAAGTGAACACAAGCCAAATGCTGTTTTCTGAAAAGATAGGAGAGTAACACAGTCTTCAAGCATAAAATAAATTAATAATTATGATAATTCATTCATCTGAGCTTGTTTTCCAGCAAGTTCCCTGTTGGCTTCTTAATG
>NW_020955605.1:299176-343214 GCF_003031625.1 Empidonax traillii | reverse complement strand
GAAGCTTCTATCTGACTTGTGCAGACCTGCGCAGTTGTGGAATAACTGCATCAACATACCTGAGCTCCTGATATCCAGAAGGGTCTTTTTAGATACCAAAACCACATTAGGATCAAAGACTAAGCAGTACACTGCAGTACTCTGCCTCACATGAAAGCTGTGAAAGAAATAGTCTGTTTTTCTTCTACCCATCCTATCCCTTGGAAAACTATTCAAGATTTAATAATAAAAACATGTATCTTCCTAGTACTGGCTGATTATGAGCTTGTATTTGAAGAAAGGATCTGACAGGCAGTGAAAGGTAGCCACCTGCCTGTAGAAAAGCAAAACCAGACATTCAAAAGTGCAGTCACAGACAGAAACATGGAATCACTGAAGTGTTTAGGTTGGAAAAGACCTTTAAGATTCCTGAGTCCAACCATTAACCAAGTCTACCATTAAACCATGTATCTAAATGCCACAAGTACATGTCTTTAAACACCTCAAGGGATGCTAACTGTTTCAATGCTTAATAACTGCTTCCCTGTTTCAATGCTTAACAACCCTTTCTTGAAGAGTTTTTTGCTACTATCTAATCTAAACCATTCCTGGTGCAACTTCAGGCCATTTCTGCTTGTGCTGTCACTTGTTTCTTCTAAGAAGAGACTGACCCACACCTGACTGCAGTCTCCTTTCAGGTAGTTGTAGAGAGCAACAAGATGTCCCTTGAGCCCTCTTCCCTCCAAACTAAACAATCCCCATTATCTCAGCTGCTCCTCATTAGAGAAAAGATATATAAAACAAAAGAACAGTGATGTTAGAATTAAAACAAAAAAACAACCTAACAAGCACAGAGCACTTTCTCTTTTTTATGTCTGAAATTTTAATTAAAATTCAAAAAACCATAAGCGTGACATCAGAATTGCAGTTATTACAGTAGGGCAAAGGAGAGCGATGCTTGTTTGATATGGTATTAGTAAGTTAATAATGTGATAAATCTACTTATTACTTAGCATTAATCTAAGAAACTATTGAGAAGCACTTGATAAAATCTGCCCTTAGAGAAATTACTTTCTCCTTGTTTGAAAAACATATCTAATTGGGTTTGAAAATGGCATCTGATCTGCTAATCTGACAATTCTGAATTGGTCTCTTAGGTTTTATACTGATAAATCTACAAGTGCTGGGCTTTCAGTAGCATTCTCATTTTTAACTGTTTTTGAGATGAATCAATGCAAACTTGGACAGATCACTTTCTCTCTTTCATCTTGATTAATCCATTAAAGTTAATTCTTTAGACCTCATTTGCAGCACAATCCCCTTGAAAACCTGGGAAGGCAAGGGAATTATGGAAACAAGGTGATGCCACATCGCAGTCCGTAATATCCCCATTCTGATAACCTGATTAGTAGATGTAAAATGTTAGGGAATTATTTTTAAGACAGAAGGATCTGAGCTTCCAATTTAAACTCTGAATTACTGACTGCAAGAAGTAGATTACTTTTGTCAGCTGTGTAAGAATGTGAAAGGAATTCAACTAAATGACTAGAAGACTTCAGTGCAGAGTACAAGCAGTGAAGAACATTTCTAGTCACATAAAGTTTGTAATATAAGTATACATCAGTGACATAGAGCAAGTACAAAAATTGAGAGCAATATCGATGTTGAAGACATTTACTGATACACAATAAATACAGGACTATCCCAGTTTTTTGTCTCTGCCCTGCCATATAAGAAACTTATTTTGCTTCTTCTGAACATGCTCAAATAAAAAGTTTCCAGTACTGCACTGTAGTTATTGGACATATGGTAAAATAACTAATAAAGCAATGATAAAATTTGATTAATATTAAATAATGTGTTTATAGTAGAGGAATCTCTTGCAAAATATAAACCACAGATATCAAAGAAGTCCAGAGCCACCACTTTCTGAATCAAGTAGTGTCTTAAATTTAGGACACTTCAAAGTACATTTTAAATCTCTAGAAAATACTCTGTTAAAAAAAGCCCAAACTAACAAACAACAACAACAAGAACAAAAACAAACTTCATTTTTAAAAGCAGCTATTCAGGCTTAGGAAAATATTGCTCATCTCCATTAAACCAATAACACACTCAAGTGGATATTGCCTTATGTGAAATTTTTATTTCCTGAGGTACTCTTTAGGTGAAATCAGTGTTTTGGATAAAGCAAAAGCATATATAAACACATGTAACTTTCTAAAAAGTTATAATTAGAACAAGGAAGAATCCAGGAAAGATCTCTCAAATTCTAACTCAGCAGTTGTTTTAAGCAACTTTATTCCTAACCAGTAGCTAGTACAGATTAAAGACATAACAAAGGAATTTCAGAAATTTCAATTATTAATATACCCAGTATTCTTAATACTGCTTTATTTTTCTATTAATAATAGAACACTCTTCATATGCACACAAGAACAGTGGACTGCAGCTTCATTAACAGATGAACAGATTAATTCCACCATTTTGAGAAATTTTGATGGATGAAGGAACGAAAACCATCATATGCCACAAAAATTTGGAGCACTAAATTCTAGTCATTCAAAAAACCCAAAATGTTAAGTCATTTCAGTTGGACCAGGATATCATCCTCAAATTTAGAAACTTTCAGAGCCATGCTTCTTCATTAAAAAAAAACCCAAAAAACAACAACAACAACAACAACAACAAAAAACCACCCAAAAAACCAAAAACCAAACAAAACCAACCAACCAACCAACCAACCAACCAACCAAAACACAAAAAACCCAAAACAACAACCCAAAAAGCTACAGCAATTATCATTTGCTTCACTAGAACCAGACTGGTTTTTTAAGTCATCCGAACAGTGGTTGATCTCTGAGGCATTTTGTTTATGCCTTTTTAATACACAGCAGTACAGAGGTTGCTGAGGTGTTTCAGTGGAAAGAGGCACACTGTGATGAGCACCTGAGTCACAACTGTAATAAACAATTAGGAAATGCACTGAGAAGCCTGTCAAAGACAAATTGTTAAGAAAACCTTTCCTCTGAAAAGAAATCAGAAGGAGGGAAGAACCCCCAGAGATCTGCAATAACTTCCAAGTGCAGATTGTTGGTATTTACCATGGTATAATGCTTCTTTTGGAGCTTACTTGTTTTTCCATTGGTTAAGGAAAGTCGCATCAGACAATCTCTGACACAGGGCAAACCTCAGTGAAGTCTGGACGACATAAGGAGAAGTAGTACAACCTTAGATTTTAGGTTCTTCCAAAAATGAGGAAATCCTAAATGAATGATTTGTGAAAAGTCTAGTATGACTTGTCTAAAATGACTTAAGAATTTGTGGCACCGGTAGGAATGAAATTCCATTTTCCAGAAAATAGTTCAAGAAACAAACCTTTCCACAGATCTTCTGCTTCTTTAATTCACCACTGAAGGTTTAACCCCACATCAAATGAGCTCTGACAACGTTGCCTGCTTTGATCAAATGAGAGCGTTTGCCCATACAAGTATGGCCTTGCTCACCCAACTGTACAGACATCCCCATCTCAATTTTCCAGCTCAACTTTGCCACCTTAATAATATTCTTCTAACACCTTTTGTTTACGATCTGACTTCCTAAAGACATGATACTACAGAATAATGCTGATTAAGAATCCCTGCTGTTAACATTTGAACCCAAAAGTTATTCCTCCGATTTCAAACAACGTTGGAAAGACTGACAAATAAATGCTGGGAAAACAGATATCTGGGTGGTTGAAAGAAATGTTGTGTGGCAGCCTGAGCCCATCATGAGACATGACTTGATTGGCAACCATTCTCCTCAAGTCCATGAGTTGCTTAGTAATTTTATTTCTTTGCGGGGGAGAAGGAAATCTGGAAGTTAGAAAAATGAGAAATCCAACTATATGACACCAATAACAATATAAACACAGAAGAATGGTATGCAGATTTTGCATCTTTATCACAAGGATCCCTACTTTTTGACTTAACTAACAGCACCATTAATGTACATTGTCTATATCAACATTGAAATAAAATAGGCTCAGGACATATTTCGTAGCCCTGAAGTCAGATGACATCTGCTTAGACCTTCCCCACAAGGGGCTCTAAGGCAAAGTTATTGTTTGGTTTCTGTTCTGGTTTTGTTTGTTGGTTTAATTTTCTGTTTTGAAGTGTCTGACATTATAGGAGGGTAGACCACAGCCACTCACAGTGGTATTTTTTATAGTATGTAACTGCTTCTGTGCCATACTCTGGGATAAGACATGACAGCACATGGAAGTATTTTTTGGTGAAAGCATGTTGAGATAGTGATGGAACACTGTGAAGGGAGTCAAACTTGATTTTATCTTGTTCACACTGCTCCTTCAGAATGGTCTCAGGCGCCACCTCAAAGAACACTGTCTGGCCCAGACAGTCAGGGACCACACTGGTTAGAGGCCTGGATGAGTGCAGGTCAGAGTTGGTGCTCTGGTCCTGTTTTACTTTTATAAAGATCCCTGCTGTAGATTCAGCAGGACACAGAGATGGGAGCTGGACAGAGAAGCTGGATGTAGATGAGAAATTGTCCAAAGGGTTTCACTGTTGCTGACTAACAAGAAGAAAGAACAGTGAAGTTTGGAAATCATAAATATGTTTATGTTGGGTCACCCTTCTGCCTATTTTCTCCAAATTAAGCCCATATCGTACAATCACAGAATGTGCTGAGTTGGAAGGGACCCTCAAGGATCATCAAGTCCAAATGACATCCATCAATGTCTAACTCTCTTCAACTGACATCACACTAAACTGTTTTATTAATTTCTAGCTCTTCACTGTAGCCCCTCTTTGCTTAGTTTCCATTTTCTCTCAATTGGCTTCTACCAGTATCTTCCCTTTCCTACCCATTTCCAAGCTCATGCTTAACAAAGCAGAATGCATTATTTCCCTACTTTCTTTCCTGGAAACAGACAAACCTTACTTAGCCTCAGGGAAGCAGCTGAAATGAAAAATTTCAGTCCAAAAAGGGAAAGTTTAGTAAAGTTAGAAACAATTAAAAACAGAGATCCATCTTTGTGGTAGAGAACTTAAATGATACGCTAAAACATGTCCACATAATACACATAGCCTATTTTATACTTAAAATAAATAAATAAAACCCCAAAATCCAACCATGCCTGACATCCATTTGGCAGTATAGTCTTGTTGGAAAGATTTATATTTTTGAGACTAAAATTAGCTTAAAAACAGTTGCAAACACAGCAGTGCTGAGCATATTTTGATCACTTAGCAAAAAAGAAAAAGAAAAGAATAAGTGAGATAATCTAATCAAAAGGAAAAAAAAGAAAACATTTCCTGCTTCACAGGTCATCTAATACTCTGAACCCTGCCCTGCAATTCTTCTGTTGTCAAGGGACCTTTGGACACATGAGAATAAATAACCTCATTTCCTCTCCAGCATGTAGCTGGATGTGCCACTAAATAGGAGAGAGATGTGGCAGCTTTGACATAAAAAATAAGATAACTTTAAAAAAAAAAGGGAGAGGGGGGAAAAGGAGAAAAAAATATAGTCAGAAGCAAACCCAATGATTCTTTCCTTTTCAACACGCTCATACAAACAATGGAAAATGGAACCGTAATTTTTCCAAACATATGAGACCACTGTTCCTAAAATAGTGTAAAATCAACCTGTACAATCACATGCTAAATTCATTCTCATATGGCAGCAAAACAAAGATCTGGGGGAAGACTTTTATAAGGACCGGAAAATCTTTGAAAAGAATGAGGCTTCATAACAATGCAAAAAAAGACAACAGTTTAAGCTCACATTAAAGAATGCAAGATGATTATTGCAGAAATAAGGAATTTACATTCATCACTGATTTGCACAAAATAACGAAATGAGTTTTAGTGCACAAAACTTTTGGGTTTAATTCTTTAAATTATGAGTTTTGCGTCAGTAGCTAAGGTAAAAATTAAAGGGGTGAACAGCAGCCTTATTACATACAATTAAAAAATTTTAAAATGTCAAAATTAAATAGTTCATATATAAAGCTATCAAATTAATGGAGCATCTGAAAGCTAAAGCCTTCCAGTGAGTGTGATAAATCTGTGTGAGTCAGTGTGAATGCTGTACTGGATATCTAAGAAAGAACTTCTCAGCTGCATTAGTGAGCACTTTTGGAAATAAGAAGACTTAAGGGGTGTGTCTTCCATTGGATGTTATAAGACAGTGGTTATAATTATATTGCAAAAACAATACTTTAACTTGCATATATCTTAAAAAAAAGTATCTCTTACTTTTCTGAGTATGTCAATGAGACAGGATGGAAATGGTCCTCATGATCCATTTTCATTGTCTCTCTGGAATCTGCATTTTCATGAATGTACCAAGACTATCTCATAAACCAGACAGCATTACACAAAGAATTTGATTAAAGTTGACTAAAATATAAGAAAGACTATATTAGATAAATTCTGTAATAGTGCATAAATGGTAATAGTTTGGCAATTGAAAATATTTTATCTCAAAATACTGTCAACTGTAATTGTGGTAGGATATGAAAGTACTCAACGAAGGCCAAGGAGAAGTAGAGGCATTTATACAGACAAAAAAATACTACCATATCTAAGTTATATTCTTGTACTTCTGAGTATCAGAACTCATTTAAAAATTAAAATCAACACAAACATTCTCCTTTAAAAACTATAATGCAAAAAAAAAAAAAAATCTTCAAAACATAACCC
The DNA here is from genome assembly GCF_003031625.1 of Empidonax traillii. Taxonomy (NCBI): domain Eukaryota; kingdom Metazoa; phylum Chordata; class Aves; order Passeriformes; family Tyrannidae; genus Empidonax; species Empidonax traillii. The sequence goes on along the minus strand of NW_020955605.1, from coordinate 336,525 downwards.
AAATATGTTTCCTGTAACTTAAGTTTGAAAATAAAGTCACATCGTTTGTTATGAGAGGTTTGAACTACCCCATTCACCACTGTATGGAATAAGAGTGAGAAAAAAGCAAACATACAATACAAACATCCATTAATAAGTGTGAATAAAAACTATAATGCTATATGAGGAATTCTTAAAACTACCCACAAAGCAGTAAAATATATGGAAAAAAGAAAAGAAAATTCCCCTCCATAGAAGAGGAGCATCTGAGAAACTGATTTTCTTTCCTCTGTACATTGCTTCAGGTGAGTATTATATATATACCTGTTATAAGTGGGGCCACTAATAATTAATAATTGCATACCATATTCAAAATAGATGAATGTCAATTAATGTTTAGACAATTTATTATTTTAAATACACTCATAATGTCTCATCCTGATCCACAATTGCTTCACAGATGTTGTTGACTACCTTATGTGTGTGAAGAAGAAGACCATTTCACACAGTACAGTATTGGAAATTTTACTTTATTTTTTCGAGTACTATATTCATAATTAATAAATATATTGCTACAACCTATTTTAAATAAGCTCAAGACAAGCACTAAAACATTCAAATAAAGAACCTAAAAAATACTGAATGGGCCTCCAGAAAAATCTCAGAAAAATAACTGAGCTTTTTAAAAAGATAAATGAGTACATGTCTTCCCTTTTTTTTTTTTTTTTTTTTTTTTTTCCAAATGGGGAGAAACAAGCTATTATATTACAGAAATTAAATGCTGAGATAACCTGTTTTATTGAAAGAGAACCTAACTGGAAAATGTTTCTTTTGGTCTGTTGCAGAGCAGGGGTTTTCTGTCATAAAACATCCAAATGTTGCTAAAGAGTATTTCAAAGAATCTGCACTGGTTTTTTCTTATCGTAACATTAAGGTAATTTTAAAAAGCCAGTGCTTTCTATGCTGACTGACTGAAAACAATAATTAAAACCTTCAGACGCATTTGTTCATGAGGCAGAAATGGTCAGACATGAAAGAGTATTTGTGAACTCACATCTGACTTCATATATAAACCACCTTCATCTTTCACACTTCAACTTTATAAATTCAGGGGGTGAAGGAGTCAGTAATTTTGAAAGATAAATTCTAAAAGAGTAGAATACTTTGAATTATTTTGAATATATTTTCTATACATGGAATATAGTCCTGACAAACCCAAATCTAAATAATAGCCCCTAAAAGCTCTCAGACTTTCTTCCAAAATCCCTCATAAAATTAAAAAAAAAAAAAAAACATTTGTCACAGTCACATTTTTTGTAGCACTACAAAATTCTTCTTTCTCTATGAAAGACTTTCTATCTAAAAATGCAGTAGAAATACAGAGAATTAAGTAAAATAAATCAAGCTTGTTGCATCTCAATATCCTTTAAACAGAAATCTCACATTTAACACAAATTTGTTCCTCTCTCTCTCTGCTTTGAAAGCTTATTTGTTGCAAAGATTGAGGGGAAAAAATATTTGAACAGGAAAACTAACTGGATAAGACATTACCAGAAATCATGTTTTGTTAGTAAATATGTAAATATTCATTTTTTGCCCTAGACTCTCAAGCCATTTTACAAATATTTCCTGTTCAAACATTTTTATCTGCTGTACAGATTTACATGCCAATGTGTACCAACACATATGGTTATTATCAGCCAATGGTACACATTTATTTTGTAATTCCATCAGCTTTTATAAACATATAAAATGATAATTGTCTCCCCCATGCTGGATTTTCAGATTCTGTTTTCACAATTCAGGACCCAATCCTATTAATATGAGAAGTTTAATTTTTTTCAAGATTTTTTAAAGTAATAAAAAGGACCACTCCTTTTAAGCATAACTAGGAAAATGACTCTTTGGTGAAGTGAAATTGTTTCATTTCTGAGAGCAAACTATGATCAGACCTGGTAAATCACCTGAGCATTAAGAAACAGTATTGTTTCTGATCCTCCTAGCTAATGAAGACCCATACCAAACCGAATGAAATCTGAAGTGTGCACCAGATCTCTCAAGGGCAAGACAGCCAAGTGTATGAGACAGATCCAAAAAGGCTTGAAAATATTAAGTATGGATGATCCCAGAATTACTTAGAGGATCACTTCCATGTTGTATGCAGTAGTCATCCGTTTCAAAGCACTTTGGGCCAAAAAAATTTTTAATAATATAAAGTAAAAAGCAGCAAATTTGCACAGGTCAGGCCCTGTTAAACTCAAAATGTGCCCTTTGTTATTACCTGATGTGGAACTTGTGTCCTCTAAAGTGATATACAAATAGTTAACTACTAACTTAGTATTTTCTTAAACATAAAAAAAGAGACTAGAACATCCTTTGATCCTAAAATGCTTACAAAAGTGAAGTCTAGACTCCATGAAGAACATTTTTCCTTCATACTACTTCCAGGATATAACAGCATAGCTGAGCATTTGTGCACTTTACCAGAAAGATGGACGTTAGATTCATCTAAGGAGTTCTGCCAGGGGAACTCCCTATCATGTGGGGAGGGGGAGGAAGTTAAAATGAAATAAATTCCTTGGATTAGAACTCATGTGGTTTTGGAGAATGATTTTTTAAAGATATATACTTATAATTCCTGTGTATTTTGCAGTGCCTGAATCAGTGTTACCAGGGCAGTGCAAGGCATTATTATCATGTAGATGAAAAAAATAAAATGTCATAATTTCAGAATTTGAATCTTACTCTGGTCAACTGTCAGATCCTTAAGTCTGTTCAGACAGTTAAAATTCAAGATATTTTGGATGCTAAGCTTCTTTAGAGTTCCTTAAACTGGATATACAAAATCAGAAGCAACTCTTAAACTAGGAGAATTATTTCAAAGACCATGCTGTGGGATGCAGTATTCCATCCCAGCTGTGAAGGATTGTTATTCTCGGGGTATTTACACACAACCCTAAGCATAAAGATTCTCAGGAAGATTATTTGGATAAATTGACACAGCTAACTGGCTTCAAGCACCTGAACTCAGTGCTGACAGCTACTGGGTGCCTCAGAAAGAGCAAAGGTCACACAATTAGATGCAGGCTATGACTTGTTCTGGATGAGCATCATACTTCTTGTTAGTGATATATGAAAGAGAGGACCCTTTTACACTAACTTCTTGGTTCTGTAGGTGTAATAAAAACTGGCAAAATCAAAACCAATGCAAAACTTATGAAGAAATGAATGGGGGAAAACATGAAACTCCCACTACTCTTCACTTCATTGGACACATTCTGCCGTGCGTGTTACTAGGACAATTTTAACTCTGAATTTATAAACCACATATACAGTTCAAGATGGTATTACTAACTGCATTTCATTAAATGTCCTCTTTCTGGCACACAATATTGTACCTATCTGATAGATCTGAAGTTGGCGGGCAGATGTTGCAAGTAATCCATATTATGGCCCATCTCTCTAGAGCATGTGTGTGCAAGAGTCAGCCATCTGTTTTCTGGACTCTCTGATCTCCCTACTCTTTTAAGGCCAGCCCTATGGAGAATGGTGGCAGCAGTGGCTTGTCATCCAGTGAACAAATATCACACCAGACCCTTTACTTTTTTTATTCCCCACAGAATGTTGAATGGTTTATTTTAATTATAAATAATCTTGTTAATTGCATTCCGTTTGTCAAGTTAAATCCATTTAACCTAGAAGTTCTCTAAAGAGATCTAATAAATTTGGTTTCTGTAATTATTTAGTAGTTTTCCAATTATGAATAACATCTGACAGATTAAAAAAAAAAAAGGAAAAATATTCATAAGTCATGCTTTATTTCTCTAATCATCTTGGTAGAAGTTTTCTGCAAGTTTGCTAGAAAAATAATTTTTGACACTTAACAAATGTCACCCATAAAACTCTAGCTTGTTTAGTGTAAACCTGCACTGGCAAGTCTACTTTACAGGGATAGGTCTGTCTTGGGTAAAGTCTATCTCACCAGTGAGATCTCACTTTGATTTACTTTTCATTTCTTTATCCTACCTTACTTCTGAACTTCCGAATAGGCCATAGATATAGAAATACTATAAATATTTGATCAATTATAAATACTATTTTAAGACTTAAATGTGACACTTAAAATAATAAAGCTGTTTGGGATTTACCCAGAAACATTTCTTGTGTCCAAATGATTTCTCCAATGCTTTTATGGACTTCAGTGTTCTCTTTCATCTCTTAACTGTGGCATGTAGAGCAGTGATTAGATGAAACCTCTTACAACTAGATCCCTTATAAAGACAGATGAAGGCAGGGTCTTTTAGCAAGACAGAGTGAATACAAATTGAAGATGGGAAACAAACAAGACAGTTGACTGTTTTAGTAAAAAGAAAACCCTAAATTCTCTTTTTAGGTATGCTTAAGACTTTTATGTTTTTTTTTAGTGGATAATCTGTAGAACTACTTCATTACAAACAACAGTTAAAACAGGAATTCTCACACAAGTTTCAAATAAACCTTTTTGCTTTATGATTTTTAAATCTTGAGTAGAAAGTGATCAGCAACCTGCCAGAAGCTCATGAATTTACTTTTAATGAAGGTTAAAAAAATATGAATATTGGAAACAGAATCTTTTATTTATCTATATTCTATTCTGCATATCAGAAAGGATAAGCTTTTCCAGTACACTTAACATCATAATTCCACAGGTGTCCTGAATGCACCCATGAAGTAAATCAGCTTGTCTGCTGGCTGGGATTTAGACTGTCTTGCCAAAAGCCAGTTTAACTGAATAATTCATGATGTTTCATGGTGTGGACTACTGTCCGCAAAAGAGACAGACTCATTTTTCTTATGTCCTGAAATTGGGCTCAAAATGTGAGGTAAAGGAGAGAGGAAAATGGTTTTACTCCTCCATCTAAATAAGCTTCTCACCTTGGGAGAAATGCACTGTATGGGTACTAGAGAGCAATCATGTCCTATGGTATAATTGCTCTGATGAAGATTTTGAGGAACTTGTAAGAAGAAAAGTTTTCTGAGGATGATTTAGTTAAAACCCAGGATGTAAACTGTAAAGAAAAAAGTGACGGAAAACAGACTAACTTTTTAACCCACCACATTTGGAACTTCTATCGTATTTAGTTCATATAATGGAATGTTTACAATAGTTTTGTATTAAGCATTACTTGTGAACCTAAAACCTCTCTGCAGGACTGAATTAAGTGCAAAAATGGATTATAGGCCAAAAGGATGTAGCAAGGACATTTCTTGGGTGACAACTTGATTCTCAGTAATTATTACTCTTAAATTCTATGACAATTTGTTTTATAAATAACACATCTTTTTGCGTAAGCCATTTGTAACCTTTTACATATGGTCTACATTTGTTATAGAATTATTTTGATAAGAGAATGTTAGTATAATCTCAGTATAATCAATGTTTTCATCTCTGAAATGCTCCCATCAGATATGGGTGAGTGGTATAATCTCCTTAATAACAAATAATTTCAAAGATGTCTATAGCATCAATCCACTGAAGTCTTAGTGAATTCCACTGGGTTAAACCACCGAAAACTGAAATATGGAACTGCATGTAGATGAAATGCAAAATGGGAAGTAACATTTCTAAGTATCTTATATTTGCTACTTACTACTTATAAAAAAAAACCACAACAACTAACTACCACAAAAGATATATATTTATGTAATTCAATGTCTGCGGACTTTAATGTCTTCTTTAAATAGGCACAAAGGATATTTCTCACAGATCTATAGGAGGTTTAATAGGGAAATAAAAAATAATCACAAAAAAAATGTTTCTTATATGCTCTCAAAATAAAAATCTTCATAATATTCTTTTCATTTTCAGAACTCCAGGGTTCATATTTAAAAGCAAAAGATTTTTCACTGAACTGCATAGTAATCAGAGATTAAAAATCTGTCTTCATACTTCTGCATTACAAATACTTAAAGGTGTATTCATAGAAAAAAGGAAAATATCTTAAAATGCTCTAAATAGATTACATCAGACTTTTACACCCCCTTTCCTCATAAAACAAAAGGGTATAGGTCAGGAAAATTCTTATTCAGAATGTAAATTAAAAATTTTAATGCAACTTTAGTTTCCAACATTTCAAATCAGTGGGGTTTTTTTTTCACCCACATGAAAAACAACAGGACAAGAGGAAATGTCCTCAGGTTGTGCCAGGGCAACTTTAGATTGGATATCAGGTAAAATTTCTTCACCAAAAGGATTGCCAAGCATTGGAAGAGGCTGCCCAGGGAAGTGGTTGAGTCACCACTCATGGAGGTTGTTTAAAATACATGTAGATGTGGTGTGGGGACAGGGATTAGTAGCGGACTCAGCAGTGGTTGGTTAACGGTTGCACTCCATGATCTTAGAGGTCTTTTCCAACCTAAATGACTCTGATTCTATCACTGCTCCTCTCAAATTGGTGGCAATCTGCAAACGTGACCGTGTGACACCAGCTCCTCCAAAAAATTAATAAAGGTATTAACAAGATTGTCCACAGATAGCTCATTTTCTGATCACACCTGGTGCTCTAGTTCCTCCTGTCTGTTTACCAGGTTGCAAGTGTTTCTGAATATACATCTAAGGCTGCTATTCATTTGCTATTTTTTGTCGCTTCTGAGGCCCCTCTTCTTCACATAACTCAGAAATGTTTGCTTTCTACTCTCAATCACCACTTCCTCACTTGTTTCCCAAATTCCTAGTTTAAAACTATCTTGTTACCATGTTGGCCAGACTGTTGACAAGGATGTTCTTGCCCCACTTTCTCAGGTGGATTCCCTCTCTACCCTGGAGTGCTCAGTCCTCGGAGTGAATTTCATGGTCATAAAAGCCAAATCCTTGTTGTTGACACAAGCTGTTGAACTGGGTGTTATCCAGCAAGATTCATCATTCTGGGTGTGCTACAGTCCTTCCCTGGCAGGGAATTGTAGACAATTAAATTAAGAAAGTTTTCATATTAGCTATTTTCACCTCCTAGATATCACAGAATGGCTATTAATGGAAAGTGATTTCTGAGACATTCATTAACAAGGGGATTTACTATGTGAGTTTTTTCCCTTGTCTTCTCCATTTTATTTCTACTTTTACTTCTTTGGAATTACTCAACCTGATCATACATTATTAGGCTGTTCAGAAAATACTGCTTCCACATTCACAAAGTCATAAAATAAAAAGCTGATTAAGGTTTAGACTGGTTCAGCCTGGTTTGCTGAAGTTAACAATACTTAAATGCATACTTTAAGCAAGTCTGAGTTTACCACATAGCTATTACAATATTGTAATAATTCAATTCGATACTGAATTTCTGTTCACATCCTGGAATGTGATTCCATGGAGAAAATATTGATAAAATTATGCAAAGAGGATACTTCATTCCTTTTTGAAAGCATGAAATTCAAGATAAATTAGTATAATAAAACTTGTCTCTTTGCAACTTTTCTGCAATAAATCTGTCTAAGAAACCAGTCATGCTATGGCATATATAGTTGTTTTACTAGAAAATATGTGAAAAAAACTAAATAAATATTTAATTAAAAAAAAGTTCATTTGTTTTCACATAAGCACAGTGAATGAAAACTAACTGTCTCACATTACACTGGACATGGAAGGAAATATTTTTTTATTCTTATAACAGGAATTCCTACTTTAACTAAATGTTGCATATGACTATGAATAGCTGTAAGATTATCAGTATCATATTATGTTAGAAAAATGTTCAGATATTTTAGTTTTCAATCTAAAAAAGATCTTAGGCATAAGCACTACACTAAATAGAGTCAATATTAAAATGAGTAAAGATAGTGCTGCGCAAGTCCAATGGAATTGCTGTTTTCTCATGTAATCTGCAGTAATCCTACTGTCACTTAGAAGCACAGCAATTTTTACATTTGTTCCTTGTAGCTAATGCCATCACTGCTGTGTAAAAATTATTGTAGACTTCAGAAATAAATTGTTTAAATAGGATTTTGCCATTCTTATTATTCTTCCCAATTCTGTTCTGTTTATGGGGCACCTATGGCAAAGGCTGGATGAGATGCAAATTTGATTAAATGGCTTCAGCTGCCTTACTGACTATCCTCATATTATGGTCTGTGGCAGTACAGGAGCAGAACGCACTCTGCTAGTCTGGGCAATAGCAGGATGGGCAACAGCATGTTGTACAAAGGGACTTCCTTATGCATTTACTGCACCTCACTTGCTCCTTCCCCCAAACTCCCTTGATTTCTTCTTAACCTGAGCAACATTCCTGAAAATCAGTGAAGTTTCAGAGTCACATTTCAATCTACACAGTGGTGGGGTTGACTAACAGAATTCTCCCTATGCCACCTAAGAAAAAACAGTATTAAACCTAAGGACATATTTTAAATCACTTATATCTAGCTGTGACAATAAAAAAGCAAAACAAAACAAAACAACAACAAAACAAACAAACAAACAAACAAAAAACACCACTGCCTTTACTGCCACTGTTTCCTAACACACACTAAGGGTTGATACTCCATTTAGACATTACGGAGTCTATGGCAGTCTACAGACAGTATGGCAGGACATGAAACAGATCTACTATTTTTTGAGTAACAAAACCAAATTGTGCAGGCAGAGCACGTGCTCTGGCTACATTGAGCACCAGTGCTGAGTACATACTAACTGCAGACAGGTGTTCATCTTGTTCTTCTATACTGATGCTGAGATTTGCTAGATATAGTTTATATTCCTTCACTCCTGTTTAAATAAATCTTTAGAGAAATGAAAATGGAATATATGACTCCTTCCAGGTGAAGTCAGTTGCTTCTCACTCCACCTCCTTCTCTGGAAGTGAGGTATTTGTTGTTGTCAAATATTTTGTTCCAGCACTGTAATACCAGCACTAGCTACCCCAGAAGGATGATGTCTTCTACAAGACACCCACATTCAACTCAACTACTGTCATCTCAACTGTTCTAAGCAACTAGCAGCAAAAGGAATTATCACGTTCTGTACTCTCACATCCTATAAACTGTCAAATTCTAAAATGTTGAATTCTAACTCATAATGTAGCAGCATGAGTAAAGGTTGTAAGTGCTGCATGACAGATCTAATTTGTATGTAAAAGACTCGAGCACAAAGTTGGCAAATATAGCTACTGTACCACAGAAGCAAATACTAGATGTGATTGTCCTATATTAGGGTGTTAAGCTTGGTTTTCTGTTACACTTCAGTATGTACTGCAGAGTGAACCATAATTAATTTGTTACAGAAACAATCATAAATGTTAAGTTTGTAAAAGAAAGATAAAATATGAAAAACATAAGGGCAACTGTAGCTTTTAAAATTAATCTAGTATTACTTTAAACACTAAAAGCTCTGGTTTTGACTGATGAGTCCTTATAACTCAATGACAGATTGTTGCGATCTTCCAAACAGTGAAATGTTGTAATGGGAATGCAGTAATCAATATTATCAGCAAATCACAATCTGAGACAGTTATTCTGTGTTGGGATTCAAGGGAAAATTATAACATTCCTGCAGCTGACAGCCATACAGATCTTTCCATTTTTCAAAGAATACATTATTCATCTTCATATAAAAACATTACAGTTGCCTCTTCAATCACAAAAATCTAAACCCGAGAAAAATTTAGAAAAGCCTCAAATCTTTAAATGCTATATTTCTGCAATTTTTTTTTTTTTTTTTAGAATTTCTAATAGCATTTTTTAGCCTATTTTTTTATCAAATGGAAAGAAGCAATCTTGTAGAATGCAGTCAACAACAACCAGTCCAATATTTGAACCACAGTCCAAATCATTTCAGGAATTACTTTAAAAACTAAGTAGTGACCAGAAAACAACTCCCCACTATTCCTACATATGAATTTAAATCCCATGGATATAAGAAAAGATTTATGCGTTCTACTGCACAGGAAATGGGATTTGCACAGGAAACAGGACATCTCCTAATTACATACATCCCTACAGATGCACACTCAGAGGAGACTGTGCAGAACACGGGTCTCGGTGTTGGACACAGGGTTGGAACAGAAGCCAGAAAAAGAAAAGAGGTATGAAAACAACTCTTTGAAGAAGACTAACTACACAGGAGACTTGTATGTAGCAAAGATGATATTTTTAAAATTTACATTTAGCCTAGTTGCAGAAGTTATTGCACTATGAAATACTAAAGGAAATCTTAAAAAAATAATTGCACTACCAGTCTTTCTGATCATACCTTTAAATCCATGTGTTTTGAAGTTCACAGCAACAGAATACTGGTGTTCACCTTATTGTGCTTCTAGTTCTAATACATCATCAGTCCATGTCTTATTTGCATACTCACCTGAGCTCATGTGCATCTGAAGAATACTAACAAAAATACTCTAGAAAGAACAAGCCTAGAGTATATTTGTGACTCACATGTTATTTTTTTGAATGCCACTTTTTATCTTTTAACCTGTATTTATATTTTATCTTTTATCTTTTTGCCTTTTGTGAAAGTTACTTCTGCCACTTTTACTGCTTTTCTCATACCTCCCTCAACAGACATTCATCATCTATTCATATTCTTATAAAGAGGACCTAGAAACTAGTCACTTATAAAACAAACAAACAAAAAACAAAAACAACAACAACAACAAAAAACCACACAAAAGAAATACACATGCTAAACAAAGAGTTGCTTGAAATCCAGACTAATGTTCAGGCAGAAACTTAACTGTATCCTTTACAAATCATCCTCACTGCTGGAAAAATGGAATTGTGAAGGGATTTCTATCAGGACACAATAGCTTGAAGACAATTCATGGGACTAACATTTCTTATCCGCTATAAAAAGTAAGCTATTATAGTAATGCTTTCAGAGACTCATATTTTCTAACTTCATATGTAAAACTAAGATAAGCTTATAGGGATATGTGATTATGTTACTTTCTTAATATGGATAGCAGCTGTAAAGCTAACTGTTGAGAAATGAAATCCCTTGGAAATACTTCATAGATCTACTTCTCCACGTTTCTTTCAAGAGTAGCTTAAACAGAACCAAAAGAAAGTATTTGCATGTGCTGATTGACATAAGGATGGTCCTGGAGGAGTCTGTACTCGAGCATACAAATGTGAAATAAAATCAAATTAGTATGCTAAGAAAATTAACACCAATATAAGCACATTCCTGAATAGTCCCAGATAGCTAATCCCTGGGAAGAATAACTTAAATTCTGTTTTTATTTATGAAAATGGATTCTAATAGAGTTCCACTTGCTAAAAATGTTCAGAGCCTTAGGCTATGCCTAAAGGTAGAGACACTATATGTGCTGTAAATCCCAACTATTTCAAGTATCTCTTCTTAATGTTGCCCTAAATGTGGCAAAATTTTATTATCCTATAATAAGCTTGACATTCAATTACATTAACTGCATACATATGAACTAATTTCCTGTTTGAATTATTTCATAGATCTAATTAAATTACAATTTTAAATACTATTAATTTTGCTAATCATCAGGAGTGAATGAAGATACCTCAAAGGTAATAGGTTTCATATCGTCTTTCAAAGCTTCAAACAAAACTAAACCACCTTGTTCTAACACTAATTCATTAATGAACATAAAAGCACTTAGCATCTAAAAATCTGTGAAAAGAGTGGAAAAATCCATTGATAATGAAATGAAACACCTACAATACATCTATAAAACTTCCATTTTATGCTAAAAGAATTAAAATAATATTCTTCTATGATACAGACGATAAAAAAGTATAGTCTACATTTTTAAAAAAATTAAAAAAATAATTAACAATAAATCCAAACAAGTTTTAGAAGGCCAAGGAAGGACAATTTCTTAAGAATAGCGATTCTCAAACTTTAACTTTCTTCTCTTATCCCAGAATATGTTTTAATGTCCGACTAATCCAAAAAACTTTGTTTATTTTCTGTACAGGTGATCTCCAAAGCGTTGTTTTAACATGTCATGCACAAAACTCTAAGTAAATAAGGTGACAAAACAACTCTTTATTCTCAGCAGCTTGTTTCAAACATGACAACATGTATATTAGAGATATGAGGTCAGAAGTAATTTTGGCTAGAAGCTCAGATTTACAATCAATTATTTTACAAAAACATTTAATAAATTGTGAGATTATTTACAACTTTGCTGATGGTAAAATATCCTACTGGTTGACTTCTAAGATTTTGAGCTAGGACTGATATTGTAACTAACAAATTGCCAAGTACAAAACTTTTATTAAGGGTTAAGAATTCTTGTAAACGAGAGGTGCATGTTTTTATGTGAATTTGATGTTATAGGCAGCCTCAACTACAATTCCAGCAACTTGATAGTCATAACAAGTTTTCATCTTGCAGTAAATTAGAGCTTTGATTACAGAAAAAAAAAATTACAAGGAAAAAACGAAAAAAAAAAAAAACATAATGTGGAAAGTAATCAGGGTAAATGCTGGTCAGCAAAGTCAATACAATAAAGAGAAATTTTCCAACAGCAATTGACTACTGACAATAGACTAGAAAAAAGACCTCTTTCTGGAGCTTCAAGGCTGATATACTGACAATTCCTGACCCACCTCAGAAATGCCCCTTTTCAAACAACACGAAGTGATATTTCTTTATGTTAAAAGAACTAACATACAATTGGTATGTTCTCATGTTGTCTTTGCTTTTTGCACCCCTGCCTTAAAAAGGGACATGGACATCAGAAAAAGTCAATTGAAAAAGCCAAGGATAATCTGAAGTCTAATATTCTTTCTTACACTGAGGAAAAAGCACAACTGTAAACCTTTATTAGTGTTAAATCTCATTATAAACAGCACAAAATATAGATGAACAGGAAGGAATAAGAATGTCCAAAACCAGGAAACTATGATGCTGCAGCTTTTACTGAGCTGGAACTGTGAGATGCATATGCTGATGTCAGTATATTATTCTGAGTGGTAGAAAGAAAACTGCGAAAGCTACAAAGATATCTTAGAGTGCTGTGAAATCAGATGATAAACTGGTAGCTGAAATGTAATGTCAACAAAAACAAAGTAAAGCACATGGAAAGAAAACCTAGTCTTAGCTATAGATATACAGGAATGTACTCTAAATTAGCTATTATCATCTCAGAGAGAGATCTGGGAATCAAACTAGAAATGTTTCAAAGGAAACATCAGGCTAGTACTCAGTAGCTGTCAGAACTGGAAGCAGAATGATACAAGTTACTAAGAAAAGAACAGAGAACAAAACGGAAAAAAAAAGCGCCCACCATCACAAAGGTACATAAGCCACATTATCTACCTAGGCAGTTTTAAAACTGAAAAGATGCAGTTGAATCAGAAAGGTTCAAAGAAAGGGAAAAATAGGGTCAAATCACTGGAACACCTGATGAGGACATATATAAATATATATATATGTGCACATACACAATTACGAGCACCACAGGAAAAGTGAACCATTGCTTACAACAACACAAAAGGAAGAAACAAGGACTTATTACAAAATTTCCTGACACAACAAACTTTGAAGACTGAAGAGACAACTAACTGGTTGAAGACTTTATGGAGGCCCAGCAGAGGATGGAACATTCACCAATGAGTTGTTTGAGACTACCAGTGTTAAGGGAGTACTGCTAAATTCTTGCTGCTCTCTTTGGCTTTTTTTCCTCCAGCACAATAGGGTAATGGACTACAGAGAGCTGCCATCTTCTAATTTTGCCTTGTAGTCCAGTAGAATATGACCCTTACTGGACACATCACATCCTTTACTGATCACTGGTAAGACTTGTGAGTTTAGTTCTAAACTCCTGATAAAATCACTGCTATTATGACAGGGGCAGAAGGATGTGTAACAATGGATTTTAGTATTTGATTAACTATTCTAGAGTTATCAGCAAGCAAACACTTAATCTGAAGCAGATGTGAGATGTTACTCCTCTCTCATTATGGTAGATCTGCATATAATTTTGTATTCAATTACCTGTCTCTTCATAGGAGTTATCTAGTATCAGATTTTCTATTTTTCCCATCCTGACATTGAGCATACTTCAGTCTTCTGCTCCCTTAACACTCTGTCCAGTCACCAGCAATGAAAAACAGATTTATTCATATTTTAATTGAAATTATTTTAAGAAATATGATTATGTATTAAGTACTTGGCAACAAAAGATGAAGGACAGCCTGGTCAGAACAGTCTACCAAAGACAAACAGGAGAAAGAAGTAGCTGAAGAAACCACTGCATAAGTTACTTGCAAGGGAAAAGGTTTCCTTGCCAAAACCTCTTTCTCACTGAACACAAGGTGAAAAGAAATGCAAATAGAAGTCCTGCACCAATTTGGATGTCAAGGAACTCTGGTTAGCAGGCATATTTATCTTATGTTTTAGAAAACTGGCAGTATTTCCAAGTTCTTTTCATAAGAGGATGAATAAATGATGAATATCTATTAATGGGTGTGTGAGAAAAGTCCTGAAGATTGAAGAACTGACTTCTACAAAAGATGGTCAGGAATCAGGAAACTCTGAGCTGCAGCAACGTGACTAATTTAACTAGTTCACTAATGTCTTCCTTTAGGAGATTAAATAATCCAGTTGATTGAGGCATGCATTATGGGTAAAAAGAAACACTTTTTTTTTTTAAATATACATATATATATAATCAAAAAAAACAGCTCTGTGGAAGGCAAAAATAAGGATATATTCAGAGACATATAGCAATATTGCCTTCTCCTGTTTCACCTTCCTGGTTCAGGTTCTACCATCTATCACAAATATGAGAACAAAATGGGATTCTGTTTCTATCTTCAGTTGAATCTATACCTGTTCTTTTTATTTCAGCTAGATTCTGAGCTAATTACAGCTTTTACTCTCCTGGAAAGGCATCCTATTACCGCTGCAATTATTCAGTTGCTCTGTATTGCCTTTTGATTCACCTCATTAGCCACCTCTAATTTTGCTTAACCAGGCCACAGTGTTTAGCTTCTTGTCCTTGACTCCACCCTCTCCTCATTCCCTATGTCCCTCTATGTCTTCCTTCTTTCTTCTATACTCCTGCTTCTTTTTACAAAAGTCCAGTAGTCCAGCATCCAATAACATTACTAAAAAAAAAAAAAAAAAAAAAAAAAAAAAAAAAAAAAAAAAAAAAAAAAAAAAAAAAAAAAAAAAAAAAAAAAAAAAAATCAAACCAAACCAAAACCAAAACAAAACAACCAACCAACCAAAAACCAAAACCAACCAAACAAAAAGTGAACATCCTGAAAACACTACAGTCCAAGATAAAACATAAAAACTAAAAAACTACTAAAACATAAGTAGATATATGAACAGCAAAACAAAAGATCTTCAGACACTCAAAAATGTTATTAAAATGCTAATCTTAAAATATGACTTCCTTTGTTCTATGTCGACTTGCTCTGGTCCTTCACATTTCCTTCTTTTATTCATGTTTGTATGCACGTCCAGACTTCCCAGGGTCTTTTCAATGGCTGTAGTTGTATCCCCTTCACACCTTTTCCCTTCAGAATCTCCATCAAAAATTGTTGTCATCTGGCTCTACGATCTCTCAGCACAACCTAATTCCTTTACAATCCTACAGAAATTAACAAAATTGGAACAAGAATATTTGGTCTCATATTTTCTCTGGTAAGTTCTGGCCCTTTTCCCATCTTACTTTTATTTAACTCTTCAGGAAGAGGATTAACTATTATTTTGAGTTTCTGTAGTGTTCAGCATAATAAGGACTATGATTGTCCTTGTGAACTACCATAGCAGCTAAGAGCAAAAACAAGAATCTTGCCAATCAGCTTTTATAAATGTATCATTTTTTTCTCTAACCTGACTAACTTTGACTCACCTAAGAAGTCAAAGTCTTTGCCCTGAACCCAGTTTCATTTTGCTATACAGGATGTGACAAACTTTTGGTGATGGAAGAACATAACAATGGTAGACTAAATTTTCAACCTATCATTATTCCTCCTAACATGCATTTATGGAAAAGAGTGTAAATAGGTTATGGAACAATCACCCAGACTAAACGTCTTTTTTTTTTTTTTTTTTTTTTTTTTTTTTTTTTTTTTTTTTTTTTTTTTTTTTTTTTTTAGTAATTGTACAGAAAGTGCTATTTTCTTCTTACGTCGATGAAGTACTGATACAGATGTATCCAGCAGCAACACTTCATTTTCAGAAAAGATTCTTATTTATGATGACATCTGCAACCATACTATTGAATGTCTATCAGAAAATGGTAACTATGCAATCTACACCTGAAACAGATATCACTACTGCCCTACTGAAATCAGTGATTGGTAGATAAGGAATCCTTATAAAATATATTAAACCCCATAAAAATTTGGTTTCAGTAGCTACCGATAATATTACAGAAAACAGGAAAAGCCTTCAAAGGTATTTATGCCTTATTTTTCTCAAAATGTCTACAACTGTTCTAAATGCAACTCTTATAAGCTACTAGTTATCTCTGCTTACTCAGCCGCTCTGCCTCTGCAGCATAATGAAATTCTGGTATGATGATAGTACATCCTATTAATGAAAGTATTATGGACACAGATGGCTATCAAGGATACAGATTGCTGAACACCAGGACCCATTTTCTAGCTGATATCATACAGTATTTAGAGTCAACAAATCTGGGACACAAATAACTTCATAGAAAGCTCCTGTAGGAGCTTTTTCTGTTCAAATCAGGGCAGGAGAGGGATTGGGAAAAGAAAGGGAAAGGAGTATTCCCACTCCCAATCTCATGAATAACTTTTTTTTTTTTTTTTAATTGGTAAAATCTCTTACAGACCAATCAAGCGGATTCAGCTTTACATCATAATGGTACAGTTGAAGAATGGAAAAAACTAAATTTCTCAATTCTAATGTAAAATATGTACTAATAACAAAAACAATCTAGGTTTTTTTACATATTTGAGCATACTTACTAATGTTATCATAATTTTCTTAAACCTTCCACAGACATCATAAGCAATTTATACTGCTGTAATTACAATCTTTACCTTATTTTTGTCTTTCTGCTTATGATGTGTATATGACTACCCTGATGTATTCTCATAATAGATATCCTGTGCATATTGTACCATCATACACAACTTTTTTGTAATTTTCATCTACGCTCAAAGATCTTAATTCTTTGTCAGTACATTTTATGTTATGGGAAAACAAAAATACAAAGCAACAACTTCTCTGTGGAAAATGTAGGTGCAGTATTCTTAATTGAAAATTTGAATCTTAAATATTGTGCAAACTAACATTTCAGTGATGTTTCATAATTCTGAAAAATACTCAAAAAATAGGTTGAAAATTGAAGCTAGCAAGAATACACTAACAAGATGTTACATCTCTAAACCTCATCATATTATGATATGAATTCAAAGGTCAAAGGCCCAGTAATGCTGTTTTACAGTATTTCACTAAACATATTCAAAGAAAAAAAAGACCCAACACCTTATGTTAACACTCCAAAGTAAAAGTAAAAAATTCCAGAGTACAGAAAAAATTCAACCCAAAATGAGAAACAGTCTGAACTATTACTTTCACTTCAATCAAAACTGAATAAGAAAATTTTAGAATGTTGTGCAATCCTTATCAATCCTGACAGCAAGTAAATGAAAATGTACGTTTATGTTATGTATTTTCTTAATTTGTTTCGTTTTTCCTAAAACATGAAGTAATTCAGAAATATTATTTCAAGTTTTCCTTATCATGAGAACCAAAAGAGAGTCTTTTCATCTACATCTTCATGTGAGACAGAATAGAAACGTTGCTGCCTTGACACTCCATGCAAAGCTAAGGATGAAGCAGAAGCCACACCCCAAATATTTAATCTGACCTATTGACACACAGAAAACTGTGTACCCAGATGTCTATAGGCTGATTTGGAAAATTACAGTGCAATGAAGACTATCACCTTTTCTTTAAAGTGGGAGGTTCAAGGCATAATTTTTTCAAGTTAAAAGAGTTGGAAATGCATCTTCGAAAGCTTGTAAACAGCCAGTTTGCATAATTAAATCAAGGTATTCACCTTTGTAAAATTACCTTGAGTCTTTTTATGTGCTTATTTCTATTTATGTGCTAATTTTATGGAACCTTGTTTTACATGAACCAGCAGATTACAAATGCCTCTTGCAGTATCTCCCATGTGCAGCCCATTTCACCTGTATGCCCAAACCTACTCCATGTGTCTCAGTCCGTAGTATTACAAGGCCTAAAATACTCCATGAAAGATATATCTGTAAGAAAATCCAGGAAAAGTAAGGATTTCGCGAGCCAGCTTCATTTCCAGGACACATAGAAATACCCACAATGAAAGAAAAAGAGAAAACTTATCCAAATGAAATATGACTTCAGAAACACGCTACTGTGAACTCAGAAGAGTAAGAAGTGTGGATGGGGATTTGTGGCAGGGATACAGCTGAAGGTCACATCCCTAGAGGGAACAGTTTCATTAACCCCACTGTAGAAAGAGCATTATTTTCTGATTTTGTTTTCTGTTTTTCATCCAAATTAATCCAGAACTGTAGATCCAGAAGTGATCCAAGATATCACAGGTATTTATACATATTAATGTTTTTCATCTAAAATTCTCTATTCCAAATAAAAGCTTGCATTAGATTATTAGATTACAGGGAAAAGTATGCTATTTAAAGCAATTGTTATGTACAAACTTTAAAAACTGGAAACCATTAATACAAAGAACTTGAGAATTCAAATTACATTTGCATGAATCTGAACCTCTCCTTCACATTTCTTTCTTACGGGAAGCTTGTCACTGCATTGATCCCATCATTTTTTTATTACATCTAGCTATCCAAAAGAGTACTGATCCAGTAAATTCAAATTCAAGGAAACAGGTTCATTAGCTTCAATAGCATTCTTAATTTGACAAAGAGGTTAAAGTATGTGAACCTTAAATTATAAGAATATCAAGATAGGAATCATGTCTCTCTGTCTGGGTAGGCTTTTTTTTAATTCTATAATAGGATCTAGGCTCATCCTCATGTTCCAGATATAGTCATCAACATCTGAAAGAGAAGTAAAAACTATTTCAAGTACAGAAACCTTTCCATAATCTTTGTTTGCACACTGGACACAATGTCATTTTAGAATTTCCTACACAAAGAACTGGCACCACTTAATTCATAATAAATTAGTTTAGCCATTGTAATAGATGGATGGCCTCTTACACTGGTTTAAACCTGACTTGAGTCCTCTGGCTTGTCCCAGAAACTACTCTCATGGGTATAATTAACAGCTTAGGACAATTACAATTGCTAGGTTACTTTGTACACTGAGGTTTTTTTTACCTGCAAAATCATCCTCGACCAGCAAAGTAATTTTGGAGCAAAAGCACTAATTGTTGGGGAAGAGTTGTTTTGGCCTTTCAGCTCCTAACTTATTCATTCCAATGCCACATAATAATAGACATATGAAAATATTTTATATTTACTATACACAATACAGACATAAATATGAAAATCAGCATATAATTAATCACAAAATAAAATATCATGCCATGCACAGTACCTACAGAACTGAAGGTAGCACGATACTCAACATACATATTTTGTTTCCAAATACATAAACCAAAGGGTTCTAAACTTTGCAAAGAGGTTCAAAATAAGCTGAACTCTATGTTGCCAATCGGAATAGCCCAAAATGTGCTAGATCAGTACTTGATGCTGCCAAAAAATGCAGCTAATGCACTTCATAATACTGGTAAAGGAAGGCAATGCAAACTTAGCACTTTTTAGTGTGGGATAGTGAAATCACAAAATAATTGAAGTCTTATGTGGATAAAAATGAGCAAAGGTCAGATACTTAAAATATTCATACAGACCAAGACTTCCACTTCTGATGTGTTGCAAATGCAAAATTGCAAAACTCAGTTCATTTGTGTAAAGAGTCTAAGACTTGCTCTTCAGGAAATCTGGCACTAAGGGTCTAGCAGCAAAGGCCTACCCAACTATCCTAAAACTATATCTCTTCCTGCCCCAACGCTGTCAGGTTAGTATGCTTTGGCAGTTTATCTGCCAGCTGCCCACCACTTCAACAGAGAGCTGCCAACATTACAAACTAGGCTGCTCGCACTTGAAAATAAAAATTCAGATAGAGCTTATAGAGAGACTCAGATTAAAAGAGACAAACAGATAACTGTGAGAGTTTTTGAACTTCTCTGAGGTGAAATGCACAGAGAAAACCTTGATACTATTAGCTAAAACATGGTATGTTCCTAATCCAGTTTCATAAAGCTGGATCTAATTAAAATTGGGTTCCAGACACTTTGTGGGAAGCATGATTAGTCTTATAAAGAAAACTTAAACTCCAGTAGGGAACAAATTGCTGATGCTCTTCAGGCAGGCAACAGGCTCTTCTAGAGGGACTCCATCAGCTATCACCCCCACAGAAAGACAGTAAAACAGAAAGGGGACATGTCAGTGTATAGAACCAGATGACACTGAATCTGGTTCACATACATTTTGGGCAGGGCTATGCTGGGACCTACACTCAGTGCTCCAACCTCCCTTTCCATGTTCCAAGGCTGACATTTCCCTTGGCTTCATACTTGAATATAATGATTCCAAAACTTATACCAAAATATACAAAAATTCACTGAAACTCTCAAAGACATACTCTAAAACAACCAAATGGAAATTCCACTTTTCCATGTTCACCTCATGCAAGAGCATAGAGGAGTTTTATGGGCTTTCCTCCTTATCCTACTCCCCAGAATCTGGATAATTAACAAAAAAGAAGCAGCTACATTTCCTTACTTCCTTTTATCCTGTACAAACAATGAGTTGTTGTATCATTAGACTGCAAGTGCTTTTAGTCTAGAACACTACGAAACTGACTTCTGAAGAACCTTGCATGCCTATGATTATAAAAATAACACAACAGTAAAACACAAGCACAACAAGTTATAGAAATAAAAAATACAGACATATTAAAGTTTATTTATGATATTAAAATGCCAGTTTTTGTGACACAAATGGTTTTTCTTCCCACAATATGACCTCAACCCATAACCCCAAGGGAAACACAGATCCTTTGCATCACCATAAAGAGGAGGCTTCCTAAGATTCTGTCTTCCAAAATGCTATTTTTTCTGAATCATCCCTGTGCAGACTATTCTGAAAGATACATCCAAAAATGCCTAACATTAACTACTCTGTTCCAGGTGCTGGATGTAGTAGTGCTATTAATACGGTCACTAATTTAGCAATAAATTTTAAGATTTTCTAGGACTCTTCTGACACCTCATCTATCATCACAGATATTAAACCTAAGGTTAGTTAAAATAAATGGTACGTAGCTTTAAAATGCCATTTCTAACCACGTCATAATCTTTCTCGTTTCACTTTCATGGGGGGGAGGGAATATTCCTTGATCATGCTGCTTTCACATAGTGCCATAAATGTAATTTAGCTATAGCTTTATCTCACCCATTGATGGCAGGGTTATTTACAAAGTTTCATCTTCCTATATTCTCTTACACCCACTGGAGACAAACGTTGCCCTGACAGAAGCCCACCTTCACACATGAATAGTTTTGAAAGTTTCTCTTTTCCCATTCTTCTGGGGATAACTGGAAGGTAGGATGACAACCAGAGGGGGTAATATAAACACGTTACATTTTTTCCTTAAACTGCCTCTAATCAGTGAAGACAGTGGCTTTTCCAGAAGGCAATCTGAGCAGTTGATGGCCTGAAATGTTTACACACATTAAACTCAAAAAGAAAACCTACTTTGCTAGTCATCCCATGTTCTCTTTAATTCCTTAAGAGAGAAAAAGAGAAAAGCTTTCAGAAGTGATTCTAATATTTACACTGCATGATCCCTGACATGCCCATCTCATACCACTCCCTGCACAGAGAGTTTACAGTGACCGAACTCCTGACTGAATTCCTGAATTTAGGAATGTCATGTTGACCTATTGCCTGAAGTTAGGTAATGAATCAGACTGCAATAAGAGTGCTGTGGTTGTTGATAGTGTTCTGCCGGAAGATATCAAGCACACAAAACTCTCCCCAGTGATTCAGAGCATGCTTATGCTAATGCGTAATATGTTCTCCAGTATTTTGTCCAGTTCAATTTAAAACGTCTGTAGTAATTAGGCTTCTAGTCACTTCCTCAGAAAATTGTTCCACAATCTAATGTCACATAACCTCCAACCACTTTTCTGTGCTGAAACTGCCATCAGAGCACATAGATGAAAGAGGATTAGACTACATGGGTGACTGCGTAGGAATGTCAAGGAAATAAAGGAAACGAAGCTGTTAGCGTTGATGAACTAATGCATCAAATGAAACATCAGGAGGCTGAAGGTGTTGTCTTTCAGATGAAATGTGAAAGCAAGGCACTAAGCATTAGAGGCAATTAAAGTTCTCTCAGCACTCTCTGCACAGTATCAGTGTTAACCCCTGGTTCCTGGCCACCTTCCAAATCACATAAATAATTCTGCTTTCCTAAATATTTCCCTGCCCTGTCATTTAGAAAGACAGCCGTCTCTTAACCCAAAATAGTATACTGATGCCGGGTTTAACCTGAAAGGAGGATGCTTATGAGTGAAAAGTATTTCCAGTTTGGTGACTTTGTTACAGGTAAAAGGTTTGGAGAAGTATTTTATCTTCAATTACATTTTATTCCCTCTTGCCCTGGCACTACATCCCTTACATATCCAAAGATTCAAAGTGTTTCCTCTCAATCTGGGGTGTATAATCCTTCAGAAGCTTGTAAAAACTAATCTGCCTATTTTTGCCATTACTATTTAAATCTTATGCTGCTCCATCCCTGATTTATTACTCCATAAACATTTTTAGATCATGAAGGAAGATCAATAGATCTACTTGCCATTAGGAAGCAGTTGATCTCTAAATTAAAAAAAAAAAAAGTACTCAGCCTGAGAAACCATAAACCTGACTTCCAAGCTCTGATTAGTATTCACTCTATGCTACCTGATTGCTGAACAACTAACTGTTCTGTGGAAAAGATTAGCATTATGCAAAATCCTGTCAGATCCAATCATAGAATCATAGAATATCTCAAGTTGGAAGGGATCAGTAAAGATCACCAAGTTCAAATCCTGCTCCTCACAGGATTAACTAAGAGAAAACCATATGACCATGAGTGTCATCTACTTGCTCCTTGATCTCTTACCAGCTTCGTGCTGTGACCATTTACCATCTGTTTCATTTCCTGACCACCCTCTCAGTGAAAAACCTTTTTGAATTGTCCAATCTGACCTTCCCCTGATGCTGCATCTTTCCATTTCCTTGTGTCCTAACACTGGTCACCAGAGAGAGGAGATCAGGATCTCCCCCTCTTCTGCCCACCTTGAGGAAGTTGTAGACTCGATGAGGTCACCCTTCAGCCTTCTGCAATCTGAACAACAAAGTGAATCCAGTTACTTCTCTGAAGTCTTGTCCTCAAGACCTTTCATCATCTTGGTCACTCTTCTCTGGACACACTCCAATAGTCTGATGTCCTTCCTATATCAAGGCACCCCAAACTGCCACAGTACTCGAGATGGGGCCTAAGTTGTTTGAGTTTAGGTACCAAATACTTCATAACATAGTGAAGCCCTTAACTATTCTTCTTCATTAAAATATTCCCTTGGTGTAGTTATCAGCTACCTTCCTAAGCAGGGTTTTGGTTTTCTTTTTCAATGGTTCCTTGCTCTTTTCTCATGTCTTTAGTTTCTCCTTTTGTGGATTCTCAGTCGGGAGAGGAAACCTAACTTATCTCCCTGTATTTCTTATAGACACATCAGTGTTGCCATTGATGGTGCAGCTACTGATTTGTTCCCTTTTATATTGCTCAATTTCTGCCTTGGGATCCAACAGTCTTATTTCTTCCCCAGCAACACTTCAATCTCTGAGGCTTGACATTCATTAACAAAGAGAACAATTTTTCTCTATGTGAATATGTTTGTAAGATTTTACTAAGTTTTTGATATTATTTAGATAAGAAATATCACTCATCTTCTTTTGGAATGTGATGCTTTGTCCTTAGTTTGGAGCAGGAAGCAAAGCAACTGAGTGAAACTCAACCTTCTAGGCATTTCTAAATGAAAAGTGACCCACAAGGTGGAAATTATCATAATGTGCCTGTACCATGCATAGGAAAGGGAAGCTCATGAGTAGTAGAACAGTTTTACTTTTATTGTCAGTAACTAAGAAAATCTGCACTTCAGATTGAATTGTCTAGAGACAGCTGAAAGGAAATAAAGTGTTGTACATGCTCTGGTGCATCTGTAGTTACAGCTGCCTTTATGACTGTACATGTGGAAGTTAGGGTGAGGAAAGGAAGAAAAGAATTATTATTTCTTTAAGTCAGGTTGAAAAATACGTTTACACATATGGTGGCGGCAAATGCATTCCTTATCTTTTATTTAAAATAAAATAAATAGTTTTTAAAATATTTATAGGTAGGAATAAATAGATGTCATTATTATTCTAAGGTGCAGATTAAGATGAGTACCCAATGGTTATTTTATAAATTAGCATATACAATGTTGGAAGACTTCAGATAAATCATAACAAATAATCACTAAAAGACTACAAAAGCTCAAGAAGTTATACTAAAATTTATAAGGGATATTGCTTATATAAGGGACATAAGCATAGACCATAATAATATTTACTTAATTCCTTGAAAGATATTCTAATATTGCATTGCATTATTGCATCCTACCAGCATATGCAGCATTAAAAATGGCCCCTGGCTAACTATTCTAGGATTGTTTAAAAACCATGAGGATAAACAAGACTGATTTATTCTTTGGAAATTAAACCCATGACCATTGTCAGAATATTCCCAGGCAAATATTAAACCATCATATACACATTTCTTTACTATATCATGTGACCTCTCATGTGGTTACTGCTCAGTAGTAATATCAAGTATTTAAAAATTAAGGATTTAATTTTGAGAGGTACTAGACAACTCCTATACAGAAGGTCTTCTGTACACACTGGACACTCAATGAATTTGACTGGTTAGTATACCTGAATCTTCAAAAATATAAGAAATATCTAAACTTTATTTTGATTTGGCAACTGAAATGTTGGTATGGACAGTGTGTTTGATACCTGGGCTCTCTATGTAAATAGAGAAAGGAAAAACACAAAACCAGTAGAATGTTATGAGGATATTTTTTCCAAAATGTTCATTACAGGCAAAATATTCTCCAATATTTAACATAATTGTGACTCTTTCTCAAGAAGAAGAGCAAGGCAAGCTAGATACATGTTTCAGCCTGTTTCATAACTATCACCAGAACAGTCAATTGCTTTGCTACCACCATTACATAATTAATACTATTTGCCCATGGTCAAACAGAATCATAAAGTAATAGGAAGGAACCTTTAATGATCATCTAGTCCAACCCCTTGTCAAGGGCATGGGCATCTTTCACTAGATCAGGTTGCTCAAAGTCCCTTCCAGCTTGACTTTGAAAGCTGCCAAGGATGGGACATCCACAACTTCTCCACTGCTCATGGAACAACCTGTTCCACCACACCTCTCTCACTACCCTCATCTTAAAAACTTATGCCTTATTTCCAATCTAAAGACACCTTCTTTTACAGCAAAACCATTGTTTTTGTCCTGTCATCAAAGGACTTGGTAAAAAGTTTTTCTTATAAGCCTCTTTTATACATTGAACGGCCGTGATAAGATCTCACCAGAGCCCTCTCCAGGATGAACAACCGCAGCTTTGTCAGACTTTCTTTCCAGAGCAGGTGTTCCAGCCCTCTGATCATTTTTATGAAAAAACAGTCCCACTTTCCTCCTAGACTTAAATCTTCCATACTATACAATACGCTGCTTCTGGTCCAGCAAAATGTCTACGCAGTGTTATTTAGTCTCCCTTTAATTAAGATCCATACTGCTTTTTCTATTGGTTTTACTTGTTTTAAATTGACATACTTTAAATACAACAAATTTAAATATGTAAAAATTACTGTGAGGAAACATTTGAAAATATCTGCAATAAAACCAAGATTAAATAAATATTAAAATACAAACATATTAAACATTCTTAATGTAAAAGCATAAAATCCCATTTCAGAAAATCATTATAATTATCTTTTTTTTTCTTTCTTTTTTTTTGTCCCTGCAGTATGTATAAGATAATTTAGAATGATGAAGCTCTCCAGGTATTAAGCAGGTTTTTTTCAAGTGCATGACCTAGGATTTTATTAATGATCAGTTCTGACCCTTACACCTCCCCACAGACTCCTAGAGATAATGAGAAGAGCAGAGAATTATTGATCTAAACTAATGTGGCTTCCTTGTAGATCTTGAGTTTTTGTGTTAAACAAAATCAATCAATGTCAACTGAAAAGCCTGTTAATCATAATGTATGAACAACTTATACCAACTAACATATGATAGAAAACAATATTGCTACAGTAATTGGAAAAGCAATTAAATATTATTAAAACTTTAAAAAGTAAAATAAACAAAAAACAAACCACAGATTGATTTGTAACATAAATTGTCTGAACCCTTTGAATTAAGTTACCTGAGCTCCAGCTAGTCTAAATTTAAGAATTCTGGATATATCAGGATTGATCTCCTAGGATTTCTCATAGCAGCTAGTGGACATAAAAGTAACCAGTACTCAAATCCAGAGCATAAGAATCTTCTAATCACAGAATTCAGGTAAGCAAATTAACAACTGCCATCCTAATTTTTTCAAGCAATTAAACTACTCCTCTCATCACCTGTTTCTATTTTCTGGAGAAAATTGCAGTTTATTTTTTATCTATAAATATATATTGGACAGAAGTACTGGAATCTATTGCATATTTAAATGTTCATTCCACAGTTCTCAGGATGCTCTACTTGTACTCTATGAAACGCTTTGGCAAAACAAATCTTTCAGATATCCGCAATTTTTGTGAAAGAACACAAATCAGGGGTGCATTTGTACACAAATTGTTATCAAAGACATTTTTCACTCACTTTAAAATAAGTTTAAATTAGGAAATATACCATACAAAAATAGAGAATAATTGCTATCTTCCAATCTCTCACAGGCTCCAGCTTAAAAACTGACAAAGCTTGACCAACACACAGGGATTTTACTCTGGTAATAAACCAGATGCTATGTTGAAATAAAATATCAAAGTAACGTAAGTGAGGTAATTTCTATGGAATTTGATCTCAACAAAGGGACTAGGGAACGTTAGTAATAAATAATATAATATAATGAAAAGTGTAGGCAAACTACTGCCATAATACCACAGAACTGACATTCATGAATAAAAATTACATCACAACTAAACATATCAAATATACATTATGACTCTGTGGGTGTAGAAATGAAGCAATCAACACTAAATCAAGCTTTAAATCAGGGTGAATATTGATGCCATTTTTTCAGAATACATTAGCAATCTGCTATACTTAAAGACTGCTAGAAAAAAAAAAACACAAAGTAATTCAATCCTCTCCATCACAGGGAAACATTTCAAGAAAAATCTCTGTTCTTTACGCTCTGCTCAGACCAAGTCCTAAACACTGCATTTTCATTTCTATGAATTCCAGTTTTATCCATGTCACATTCACTGTCTTTCCTTTCTTAGGAAAAGACCTTAGGTGATGCAGCAGTTGAAAGCAGAGTAGACTTGGGTAATCAACTCAGGACTTACTCTAAGAGCTGTGTTGACAAGTGCAATCTCAGACAATGTTTGTGAGGTTTAAGAGCCCTTAAATTACTTACTCCTTCTGCTGAGAGAATTGACACTTGCATTTCATACCTCTAGGAAATATACTGCATACCTGAATATATTCTATTCTTCTCTCCACAGAACAGTGAACAAATGGTAGCTAGGTACAACACAATGCATTTTAAGGTTGTAAAAATTACCAGCTTTGGTACTGAATTTTCAATCCACTCTCTTGCCAGAAGCTGTAACACAATTGTTAGCTAACATTTTCTTGTTAGTAGGTTAGGAGGTCACACTTACTATGCCTGCTTCCTCCACAAATGACTTTGCATTAATTATTAAGGTCTAATTCTGCTATCTTTATTTTAAAAATAATATCATTAAAATCAAGGCTATATAAATAATAAATGAAAAGAACCAAGTTTTTGATTTTTTTTTTTCTTTTTGACAGCAGAAATGGAATCTCAAGTAGCAGCTATATTCTTAACATGCAGTATAATATAAATAAAGGAAAACTTGTGAAAGTACATTCCACATCCTATTTAAGAAAGCTCAGAGAATGATTTATTATTTTGTTGGGAAAATGGGATTATTTATTGTTAAAAAAATAAACACAAAAAAACCCACAAACAAACAAACAAACAACTCAAACAAACCATCAGTTATGTTAGTTGCTACTTTCCTAAACCAGCTGTATTTATCTTAATATCAGAGATGAAACTAGCTTTCCTTAATTTTCTGTTGCTTTCATGTCATGTTCAGAATAAAACATTAAGTAGTTTTGTCTAAAACATTTCATTCTAGGAATGAAAAGTCAGTATATACTCTTTAAACTACAGACCTGGTGGATTTACAGATGGACACTTGTCAGCCCATGGTCAATATGGATGCCAGGTTTACTTGCAAGTACAAGATTAGAGACATGATAAAGCGCTTACTTTTTGTCACTTATTGTGTTGATGGCATGTAAAACTATGTTTTTAATTTCTTCATGACAAAATCCTACAGATCACAGATTTGACTTTTCCCTTCTTTTTAATCTGGGAGTTTGATATACAGTTCTAGGTATCATTAACCTTTTTGAGCTCTGATGACAAAGCATCCCCAACAGCGTCCAGGAAAGCAAAGTAGCATGTCATACAGATCTTGTAGTAATCTTTCTTAGCAAAGGGCTCAACACCCTAACTATAAATGTTTCCCAAAATAATGAAGAACCATGTTATTAGGTCTTATTAGAACTATGTCATAGAATCATAGAATATCAGGTTGGAAGGTGACCTCAAGGATCATGTGGCCCAACCTTTCTAGGCAAAATCACAGTCTAGACAAAATGGCCCAGCATCCTGTCCATCTGAATCTTAAGTGTCCAACACTAGGGAATCCACCACTTCCCTGGGGAGATTATTTCAATGGCTGATTGTTCTCATTTTGAAAAATTATCATCTTGTGTCTAATTGGAATGTCCCCAGAAGTAACTTGTACCCATTATCCCTCGACTTTTTCATGTGATTCTTTGTCAGCTTAAAAAAAAATTAATTACAGTATTTAGACACAAATGTTAAGGGGAAGCTCTGTTTTTCAACTGATGAACTTCCCACTTATTTTTCAAATGTGGAGTACCACATAAAGACCCTTCCCTGATTACACCGCCTCTAACTACAGATCTTGTCATCCAGTTCTCTGTTTTTAAAAAATTTTTAAAAAATCAAGCACATTGACAGCAAAAAAGAATTTGAAAGAGACTTTCTTAATGAGCTCCCCAAAAAAATGAATAAAAAAGGAAAAAGTATTTTTAAATATCAGATTACCTCAAAGCTTCAATTCTCGGAAAATAAGCTAATATAGTAATTGGAGGATGAGGTGCAGTCATGTCTTCTTACTGGCACACACATTCCAGCTATCTAAGATTCATCTTAAGACACTCACAGGCCTATTAAGGCATGACAGAGAAACAGTGAGTACCAGACTTCTGGTTTATCTGATTTATCTTAGGCACTTAGGGTGAGATAAATTACTCTGAGAAAGTACCTTTTGTTTTCCACTGGGTATAAAGGAGAACTGGAGTTACTAACAACTAACTTGGGATACCAAAGTTACAGCAAATCAATCTCACCAAAGCTGGCTGAGGAAAAATTATGTTTCATTACCATCAGCTGGTGCAAAACTCTTTTTTTCCTTTTAGAACACTGTTGTTTTAAAATGGGAAACATATGTTGAATTTTTTTAATTGCTAGTAAGTATTTTTACTAAAGTTACAACTATAAATGACACAAAATAATTCTTTTCTTAAGCAATTAAATCGTATGATCTTACAATAAAACAGGAAAGAAGAATTACTGGATGTAGTATTATATTATGGAAGAGACAGCTAAGAAACTGCCTTACAGAGTACTAAAAACAGTGAAAGGAAAATGCAAAAATAGAATGTGCATGATGTTCTATATTTAGCTTTGTGGGTAGGCTCTGAAATTTCCTTTGAGCTGTCTTCTTTGATAATCACTGGTACGACCAAATTCTGAGGCAACAGTAGGGTGTTCTCAGCAATATTTTTATCTGTGGACTCAAACCAGCCAGTATTCAAAGGCAATCCAAGAATTTATTATAGTTCTATACATAAGCATCTTTTTACTTTTTTTCACTTTTGTCAACCGGGCCTAGATCAAAACATACAATTTTGCATCACTGTTTTCAATATGTCTCCAATTTCAATTTTAATATGAATGCCTTGCAAGTCAGACCTGTCTTGAAGTTTGTCCCATTGTTAACACAGCCCTAACAGAGAATTTCATTTGTCTCAAAAAATGATTTCAAAGTGAAACATTTTCATATCTCCCTGTATGTGAGCAGTTTTCCAGCTGCATGCTATCAGTGCATCTGCCGTGAATCATATAGAATTTCATTTAAAAGACAGGAGGAATGCTGGACACGTGAGGTATATTCAGATACTATATTCCAACTATAGGATCAGTGTTTTCTTCAACAGCAGTAAATATCACACATTAGCCCGCCAGTGGCATGAGACCCTTGAGGCTCTTTTGTAGCATTTCTTTCAATGTTATAAGGAATAAGAAGTAGGGAGGAAAATGGATGATGCCATTTCACTGCTAATCCTATCATCAGATGCAAAATATAACAGCACCATGCCCTTAATATTCAATTGCATATCAATCTAAAACAAAAGTAAAATTTCCAATTAAAAAAATCCAATTGAAATCTCTATACTATTAGTACGTAATACTCTTTTGGTCAGTTTCAATGGTATTGCCATTGCTAGTTGGGGCACATGAAAATTTCTTCTTTTTTGTTTGTTTGGGTTTTTTTATGAGACACTATCAGTTTACACCCCTTTTGTATAGGCAGAAACTGATTGAATAGATTTTTGCTTCTTACCATCAACACACGCTGGCCTTGCTCTTGTTGTACCGGCAATCTGTCCTTTTTTACATGCACAGCGAGCTGTTTGTCGGGCTATAGTCCTTCGGGGCTGACTGCTATCTCTGTCCAAAGTAACAATCTCACATGTACCTGCAGCCAGTTGACCTGGAAAAAAAACCAGCAACAGGTACCAGAGTCACTGAATGCACTACAGGCAATCTATTACAGCCAAATAGAGTCACAGCCCTAAGTCACAGCAGACACTCCACAACAAATGGGCAGCCAGCTGATGGATATAATAAAACCAAGATGATATACAATTTTTCTTTGTGGTGGACATACGAAACCCCTGCAAACTGGTTCTGTCAGAAAATGATTATTGTTCCATAAAAGCCAGAGAGTTGAGGTTACACAGGTTACTTTTACTTACACCGGCTAAGTAAAGGAACAATCTTTTACAGCAATGAAATTTAAATGGTGTGCTCTTTACATACTTTCAGAAAAGAAATTGTAAAGTATATGAAAAATAAAAACTTCCCCATACTTTCATGAACACAGTGAGGTCTTAACTGCTTTGTGTGTTGGTTTTGAAATAAAAAGTCTTTCAAAGCATGTCCATGCTTGCCAAACTGTCAGTCCTTTGATTTTTTCTTCACCTAAACTGAATTCTCTACATGACTCATATTTGATATAGTTGTTAGTTTCTCTTTTTTTTCTTTTAGCTTCTTTTTTTTTTTCTTTTACCAAATTTACTATTTAACTATTCTCCAAATTACTTCAATGACACGGCATCCTTAGCTCTGTAACTGCTTACTTTCTATTGACTTCTCTAACATATATATCTTTTCCTGAATATTAAGGAAATATAAACCACCTAATTCTGAATTTGAACCATGCTATGAGAGGCAAAACAAAAAGTATAAAAAATTATTGTATGACGAATATTAGTCTGAAGTAAATGCTATACATTTAAAGTTATGCACCCTGTGGTACAACCATAAACCATAAGACTAACTTTTACATGCAAGAATAACACATTATTGAATTATAGTCTGGAGAAAGATTGAAAAAACCTCCCAGCTATCACTTAGTATTACATGGAATTTCTGAGGGTTATGGTACAGTAATAAACATGTGCAACAGTATATCTGCAAATCACAATCTTGCTGTGTTTTGGTTTTGTTTTTGTTCTTGTTTTTTTTTTTTTAAATAAACTAAATGGACAAATGCAATATTCTTTTTAGAAAAAAATTACGGAGTTTAAAATATTAGTCACAGTATTTTCATGCAGTTGAAATACTGAAAAAACATCAATGAGACAAAAAGAAGAAATTATAAATCTGTAATAACATCAAAAACAAACAAATGAACAAACAAAACAAAACAAAACAAAACAAAACAAAACAAAACCAACCCAAAACATATATGAATCACCTTTTAGTCTAACAGTACAATACTATTTCTCTATACTGCATTTTTTTCATTCAGAATACAAGTTTACCCAGTCTATTCTTCTCAGAAGCAGCTTAAAATGATGCGTTTTACTGTGTGGAACAGCAAAATATTGTAGCTCTCCCTGCATATATGACATTTTCTGGTGATCGTGTCACAGGGTGCAAAGATTTCAAGTATACTGAGCACTGCAACATATTGTACGTCCCCTGTTAATTGGCTTTAGATGGCTGTAAAGCATGAGAAGTATTAGTTAAGGTTATGGAAGGCCACCTCCAGGGATGGAGTCATCCTGGTGTAAAGCACGTCCTCTCTGCCTTTCATTAGGTAGACGGTAAGTCTACAAGAGTACCTTCCTTAGGTAACATGTATGCCACTTCGGCTTCTTAACAGTTTAATCTGGAAACATAAGGTCCAAAATAATGGAACAAGATGAATATGCTTTTTGTAAGTACTGAGTTACAAAAATTAGGATACCTTTCATTTTCAGGGACATTAACATAGCTACCTCTTTCAAAGATATTAATGAAAAAAGGCTGCTCATCTGAGAGCCTTCGAACATGCTCCACTTCATTCCTGAGACCAGAAAAGAAATCTCGAGGCAGCAATGGGTAGGGTTTCACTGGAGTTTTTCCAGTTGAGAGATTAAGAGCCACAGTCTACAAACAGTCATAAAGACTCCATATTTTCATTATATTTTATGTACTTGCAGTAAACAAAGTAATTCACCACCTTCCAATTTGAACAAAATAATCTTGGTAGAAAAAAAGACAAGCATCATCAGAGAAATCAGAGCCACTCTAGCCTTGTCTAAAAGTTTTTTCCCCAAGAAAAAAAAAAATGACATTTTTCACTAGTATGAAGATTGCTGCAGAATTACCATAATCCAGTTTTCCCAGAAAATAAGTAGGTATTTCTTCATTGCTGCTATTTTTATGATATATACAAAAACATTTTATACTTGATAAATATCTATTTTATAATTTTAATCCAGTAATTAAGACCTCAGTGGCAATTTATTTGATTTTGTGTTGTCACCATCTGATAACTAAACAGAGAAAAGTTTCAGATTCTTTAATGCTCTTCTCTAAAGTTAAACTGCATTCTTACAATGCCAGCTTATGTCTCCTGTCTCTCTACCACCACAAACACAAATGTTTCTATATGGCATTATTTCAGGAAAAAGGAAAACCACATGATTTTGAATTAAAAATGCAAGTCAAAGTAAACCAAAATAAAAACAATGCACAAATGCTGAAATTTTAAATACACCAGGTTTGGGCTTTTGGCTTGTAGCGTGGAATTGTTTACAGTAATTCCTGTATAGAGCACCTCTTTAGATTTTTTCTAAATGAAGTGCAATTGTGATCAATCCTGAAAGTGCTCTTTGTGAGACTTCCATGGAAGTATGTAGGAATCAGTGAGTATAGGTTCATATATTCAGCAAATGTTCAGGATGTCTTAAGGTAAAACGATCATATTTTTAAAAGATCTTTAGTTCTTACATTCTTGAAATGAATTTGTTGTTGAAAAGTTTAAAAGTAAATGGCATTTTTCATGTTGATTACTAAGACCTCTCTGTCAACCATATGCCATTACTGAAAGAGAAATAACTTTGAAAGACTTTGATATTGTCTGTCATAGATAAAACCCTTAAATAGTAAATACATTTGTACTTAAGTACTTGGTATAATATTTTAATTTTCTGTAAATAAAAATATTTCTGTTCTCTAATAGAATAAAAAAATCTACATATTACACATTGACTAATGCAAGCATCACAGATTTTTTTTTTTAATTTATGCTTACTGAAAAGCTGAAGACTTTACCAAAAATTCAATTAGAGAAATAAAATCAAATTATGAACTAATGCTATCTGTGGGTACAATGAAAATGGGGCTTGATCTAAATATACAAGTCTTTCCAGAGGGTTAGATTTCATGCTCATCCATAAAATCTACTTTTGATTCGTACATGCAGGCTTATATTATAGTTTCAGTGAACAATTTTTCCATGCATCACCAATTTGATGCCTAGCAACACAAGCTCTTTTAGTTCAAAATGCATTAAGTTAGATGGTATTAAAATTCTTGGCTAGATTCAGATACTCTTTTGTCAGTGAACACAATGCAGGAGCTGTTTCGAAATCAGATCATAGGAATACATTCAGTAGTTTTCTATTACAATATTGAAGTCTTTGTGACAACAGAGCCATGCCAACTCCTGAGCAGAGCTTAGGACCAACAATTGCTACTGAAATAAAGGGAAACTTAAGTACTTAGTGTCATTCATTATTTGCAGTTTGACATCAACTTGAGTAACAAATATTTAAACATAATTCAATTTAAAATATAAAAAGCACATGTTTAAGTGGAATTTAAAATTTTTTGTTATATATCCTTCCTCGAAGAGAATGTCCTGCAAGAAGATATCTTACACTGAACACGATCCAATTTCAGACAGTCAGATTACCTTTTCTTTTCCAATTTTAGTTCAGAATGAGAGAGATTATGGCAAGGAATTGTTTTGCCTCAAAGAAGCATACTCAGTTTTAAGCTACAATAGCAAAATTTTTGGAAATTCAACTAGCATAAAATAAGAAAGATCAACTCCCACAGTCCTTCTGAAAAAAATGTATTTTATCTAAAGTAACGGAGTAGAATTGGCTCAGCCAGTATGGGGAAAAACTGTTCAAATGAATCAGCACAATTTGAGAAAAACTATCAAATAAGAACATTGTTTCAATTCTTACCTTATGTGATACAAGGGCATTTCAAATTTTTGATAGAATATATTCATGGAAATACACTCTTTCCCTTTCCTGTTGTTAAAGTCAAGGACGTTGAAAGCATTTGTTTCCAAAATCTTTAATATATCATTTAGGACCTTGTACCTTTTTATTGAAACAAATATTGTGGCTGTTAAGGTAAAAAAGCAATTTTTCATGCTAGTTGAGTTAGACAACCTGTTTAAAATAGTCTTTACCAGTTTTTCTCGAGAGTATGATTATGTTGTCAGTAGAAGAAGACAGAACCAATGTCACTGAAACAAAAAGTAACTAACTCAGAAAATCCTAATCTATTGCTGCAACCCACAGGTGCCCAGTAAAGTGAAAAACAGTACAATTTTTTCCAGAACTTTCCATACATTCACGTCATTACAGCTTCAGAGCTATATTCGATGAAAATCGACCTCTGTAGCTTCTCTGTCCTAAAGGGAGTGATTTTGGATTTTAGTGGTATAAAAGAAGAGAAACTGTCTCAAAAGGTGTGGTGTTAGTGCTCATTTTATGAAGGAAAACTCACTGTAGAATTCAACTAAGTAAAATTTATGAATAACAAAGGGAAAATATGATGAATTACTCCTCCTTTAAAGAGTTAGTTTAAATATTTTTCAGAGTTCCACTGCAATGAAACAGTACATTATGTCCTCCAGTAATTACTAATCTTATTGCAATTTTCAGACTACCACTTAGCCATCTCAAGCACATAAACAGCAGAGACATTAGGAGAATAGGAAAATAGTTTTCAGCTCTTCCATTCTGATATAAGCAGTAAATTTTAATTAAGATAGATCCTAATCTAAATAGTTGCCCAGGAAAGAAAATCAAGTCTGTGGAGATCCAAGATACATTCAGGGCCTATTTTGAAATTTCCTTTTTCCCAGATAAGACTAATGTCCTAATTTATTGCACCTGATACTGTTATTGCATGTAATTGTTTAATATTTTGTTGTATAATTAGGAATAATTTCCCTTATATCTGACTATTACAAAACTAACAGAAAGACAAATAAATTTAAAATCAAATTTCAGTAAAAATAAACTTTGAGATTTCAGTTTCCAAATGCAGTTCTCAAACAAATTGGTACAATTGGGGATTACAGACCAGGAAAAGCTCAGAAATGCAAGGATGTATGAAAAAATGTGGAAGCGAGGCATTCATATATATAGGTACCTAATTCTAACTGAATTTTCCTACTTGGTCCACTACTTTAAAAAGTAATTCATTAGGGGCTACAATAGGCCTCACTGTCCCTGCTCAGCACACTCTGCCCACAGATCAGGACCCCATTCCAGCCCCCAGGGCCATCAAACTCCATCCCAGTGATGCCACAGCAGGGCCATTCTCCAGCCCCCCATAGCCCTGCCCTGCCCAGCCACAGGCCCTGCCTGGCTTGTCTCTGTCACCAGGGAGGTGACTGGTGCCCAGGACTGGGGCTGCCCTGGCTGCCAGACCCTGACAGGTCTCCTGGAGAGGATCTTTCTTATTCCAGCATGGAGACGAGAAACCCACCAAGCTGCAGTACTAGGGGAGCCAGTGACCCTTGTGTCCCTCATTTCAGCAACAGAATTCACAGATTTCACGTTTGAAAAAAGTTTTTAATGGCTATTCACACAAAAATCCACCAAACAAATCCCACTAATGTTGATTTCATGAATATTATTGTCATGTCCCCTCCAGCCTAGTAATTTCTGCTGGTTTGCATCACGTTTCCTAAAAAGTGACCTAAAAGCAGATCTTACAAAGATGCTACCAAAAATAAGTAGAAATGACCAGGTGTTGGTAGAGCCCTTCTCAAATCGTCATTCGCGAAGCCTAGCCATGATGATGATGAGTACTTTTTCTTTAAGTAAGTTGTGCCTCTCTGTAAGTCAGTGCGAACTGCAAATCTCAGCTCTACAGAGCTTCTCCAAGGACCTGCAGCTTTGGAGGCCTCCCATTCACTCTTCTTCATGCAGGGTTAGTTAATTGCTTCTGGAGGCCTCAATTGGTTACAGAAAAGAAATAACTGCAGGAATTCAGAACTGAACAAAGCTTTGCTTATTTGCATAAGTCAGGAAGTGGCTGTCACTCTATTACTTTCCTAAAAATATTTAAAGCTGT
>NW_020955605.1:287321-299136 GCF_003031625.1 Empidonax traillii | reverse complement strand
TGTTGAAGGGATGCTGATATTCCTCTTGAAAAAGACAGGAATAAAAAGCACAGGTTTGTCTAAAAAGCTACTGACATTTGTTAGAGCCAGAAGCTGTATGTCAGGAAGGAACAAGTCTGTTGTGCTAGCAAAATATGTCACTGCAGGGAGCATGAAATCAGTTTGAAAGAACATGCAGAGAAAGTCATATATCAGAAGTAGATATAATGTAGCAACTCAGGTAAACTGTTTTTAACTTCTCAGGCTTTCCTTTATACAATCAAACTGTTATCCTAGAATTACCTAATTGTTATTCTAGAAGGACTTACACGTGAAACACAGCCTTTAAAAAGTCAAATGCCCTTCTAACTGGTATCAAGGGCTGCACTGCAAGATTCTGGGTTCAACAGTAGACTTGGGGTAAAATTTGGTCCAGTAAGGGTCACTCAAGAAAGGAGAAACAATATGCTGAAATTTTATTTTGTTAAATCCTGTGACATGCCTCAGTTCTTAAGCTACAGAAATAATAACTCCAAAGTCTAATTATACCAGGAACCAAGTTACATCCTATGCAACAAGAACAATCTCATTACTTCATGCCTGTGGACAGTTCAAAAACCTGGAGGCCAAAGTGGGCAGCTGAAAACAGCAGCTACCTAACACTATTCAGCCTTGTTAATAAGCCATATGCTAACTCAAACCTATGAATGAATAAAAAAATAGAAATTATGAAAATGTTCTGACTTTTTTTGTAGGAAAAAATGTCATCAACCTAAGTAACTCACTCTCCTCTTAGCAGATCTAAATAATTTGTTTAAAATAAGGCTGTTTATTTTCACTACTGCCTGTAATACTGCTCTTTCCTTTTTGCAAAAGACTATGGCAAAAAAACCCACACATTTCCATTCCAGTAATGACATTGTGATTAGTTGTTTTTTTGCTAATCCAGTGGCAGGTTTACCCTGAAATCACTAGATAACAGAGTGTTCTAGTAGCTAGTGTAATTATTTGGGGGGGGGGCGGGGGGGCGCAGGTGTTTGTTCATTTGTTTTGGGTTTTTTTTGTGACGGGAAGTCCATAAATATTCTCCATTTAAAATATAGTCTCTCAATGCTTAGTGATGCTGCACTTGCTGCAAACATACAGGTACAAAAGCTCACACATAACCACAGGGAAATATAGACTTGGTTACACACCAAAGTATACATTGAAAAATATACAGCAGAAGTAAAACAGTACCCATATTCAAGAAGGAAACAAAATTTCAATGGTTTTGGATGTCTTAATACACCTGAGAAGAAATATTCCCCCTGAATAATACGTGACATTTATTAGAAGTATTAGAGATGAATCCAAATCAGAGTCTGATGCCGAGAACCTTGAGCAAAGGATCCTCAGGCCCAAAGATTCAACAGGCAGAATTTGCATCTCTTGTGGTGTGTCTCTCTGCAGTGGCCATAAGGGAAGTTTATGATCCATAGGTTCAACTAATCTGGGTGCTCACATGAGTTCTCAAATCAAGCACATTGTAATGAGCAGAACAGAATAGTAGGTATCTGCTGTGTCTGCTGTTTCCTTTTGCTTTGCTCTCAGAGTAGTGTAACATTCCTCAGGGGTATCTGCTTCTCTGTGTTCAATGCCTGGTGCAGCGAAGTCCCTCATTCAGGTGCTCTGCTGAACACGTGGCTAAATGTAGCACACAAACCCCACTACTGCAGGTACATCATCAAGGTAAAAGTTAAAAAAGACACAGTATGCAAAAGAAAAATATCCCTTCTGTTAGAATAATACCAAGCTTCACCACCAACCTGAAGAAGTGAACTTGACAAGCTCCTTAACTGATGGATTTGAGTGATGGCTTTCATTTTAAAGGTTTGTCTGGGAACAGTGTTTTACACAAGTGTGACAGAGAAGCATGTTTATGCTGGCTATTATTCTCAGATGTTCTGCAGACTTGGAGAAGTGACTTTCTATCTGGGCCAGCTTCACTGCTGCATTTTCCATTTTTAACTGTTTTGCTCAAAACGACTTATGAAACAGGTGCACGCTAAAGCTAAAAGTTTTCATGGATGAAATCCATGATTTTTATATTCTTATTTCTAGTCCTCCAAGAAGACAACCATTTATGGGATAAGATTCTCTTCTGCACAACTCAGAGGAGGGTGTCAGAAAAAGAGATTTTAAGTTGCTCATGTATCCAAGGCTACCCAAAGGCAGTGCAGTGAACAAGGACTACAGTCATCCCACACACCTTTACAAATCAGTAAAAGGCTCAAGATTTGAGACATACACAATATCTCTTCCTATGTCCCATTTATCAGGAACAACACCTTGCATTTACACAACTAAGTGTTCAATCATTGCACACTCACAGCACCCATTATTTAGAGTTACCATATGGAGGGTAAAAACAGTACATCATGTATGTTCATATTAGATGTAGAATTAATCTCAAGCTACTGGAAACTTAAAAACATTCTAAGTGTACAAATCCATTTTCTGCTGGACTTAGCAGCTGCAAAATAAACATAAACAAAACTATATACAGAAGAAAAAACTCAAGGTATGCATTAATATCACAGAAGGCAAAAGTCTTTACACTGATGACCTTTACAAAAACTTTAAATTAACCTTTTTTATTATTATTCTTCCCTCTATAACAAGGTCCATCTTTTTATGTACTGCTTATCAGTTTTAGTAGCTAATAAAAAGTTAAATTATGCCATCAATTTCCCAATGAATGCCTAATAAATAATACTTCCTCAGTTCAAGGTCCTTAATAAAAAGGA
Source organism: Empidonax traillii (assembly GCF_003031625.1). Classification (NCBI taxonomy): domain Eukaryota; kingdom Metazoa; phylum Chordata; class Aves; order Passeriformes; family Tyrannidae; genus Empidonax; species Empidonax traillii. Next base: position 296,368 of record NW_020955605.1, on the reverse strand, counting down.
ATGATGATAAGGCCTGACACTGTTTTAGACAGTATTTTCATGAACTAAGTTTACTATTACTTGTGATCTACTACCAAGGAAGGCGTTTCCTAAGGCATCAACTAGACTGCAGTTAAGTTTTCTAAACACAAAAAAATGTGTGCTTGGATAAACAAATACCCATATATGTATACATACCTTCACAGAAGGATGTGTTGAAAGTTATTCAGAATGCTTTGCTTCTCATACTGACCATAGGACATAAGCAATTTGCCAAGATACTTCACACGATATTATTATGCTAATAACATAGAGTGAATCAGTAAGTCTGCTCTTTATGATACCACAGTCTACGGATACAATATCTTTACTTTACAATATAGAAATTTTAGTCCAACCTAAAGAAAAAATTCGAAATAGAAACAACCTGTATAAGAAGAATTCCCGGTGATTTTCAAGGGAATGCCATATGCAAAAACAAACAAACAAACAAATTCAGGTCCAAGTCTGATATTGGCTATGCACTGTATTGTTTGTTTTCACCTATTTGCTAGAACTTCAACATCACAATGTTGACTGTAGGCAATATTTCAGTGTGCCAACTGTGTCTAGGGGATGACACTAAATTATCCTTTCAAATTTAGGATTAAGTGCATCATAAACCATTATAAACTATATTCCACCTTTCATCAGCTAAGTCTCTAAATAAGAAAAACTAAGAAGATGTGAGACTTGATCAGCTGCATGGGTCACACTGAAGTAGCACCAACAAAAGTTCTCTGGTGCAGAGGACAGCACGAAAGATGTCAAGGTAAAGATCACTGAGTGTAACTAAGTGCTGTCCCTCATCCAGAGGAAATGCTGAAGGAGAAATTTTAACATTAAGGAGAAGCATTAACATTTTCTGCCTTCTTTTGGTGAATATATTTAATTTGTTTAGATCAGTGAGACTGATATTATGTTTCCGTGGTAATGGTATGTAAGCAGGAGAAAGTAGAAAACTCCCAGACAGGAGAATGATCCCACAGGGATGAGTAAGAAAGCAGCAAAGTGTGATTTATTGAATCAATGTTTGCACTCACAGATGTAATAAAACCTAAATGATATCAAACAATTAATATACATATATGAGATATACATAGTCACGTTGACTACTTATGGCTTGCCCTTCTTATTTTAATTTTCCCAATGGCAATATAGAAGCTTCAATGAAAGCTGAGGATAAGCTGATAGGAATCAGAACAGAAAAGCTAGCAATAAAAATTTCATTAAAAAAGCGTATCAGAAAGGCCATATAACCTTTTGTCTAAATGCCTCAAATCCAAAATGTACTAGGTTCAAACAAAATAAAGTTATTTTAATTAGGTATAGATAATCTGAATTTATACAGCAACAGCTAAAGGGAAAGTGATTACGATACTAAGACAAATCCAATCATTCAGATAGAAGATTGGGTAGGGTATCTCCAGAGAAAATAGGCCAACACAAGCGTGTATCACCTGAAGGGCGACTAAGGTACTGAATTGAATGATTAATCACAGCTGTAACTACACATTACGTGTGTATATGTTGATGCATAGACATGTATATTTTGGCCTGATGCTGGGGAGGATAATGGCAGAGGGAGACAGTAATTTTGCAAAAAGAGAGAATACCAAAATCTCATTGTGAGAGAAATGTAAGCCTAGTCATGTACAGAAAGCAGTGACTGTGTTATTCTCATTGAACTGAAGGAATGCATCAAATAACGATTACCTAGTCTTGCTTGAAAACAGGTATGGTAATCAAAAGACCAGGACTCAGTTTCTGATGTTGCCATATATCTTCTGTACCAGATAACCATTTTGCTCTCTTCAACAGAAGGAAAAAACACTATTTTCACTGAAACGACACCACCATCAAACTAATAGGAGAAGAAGCTGAAGCCATGACGACGTAGTACTAACCAAAATTCAGTTCTTCTAATCTGCTGAAACCTAATGAATTAAGGAACTACAGTCCTTCCTTAGTCTTAAGTGAAAACAGTTGTACATTTTCTGTACAACATGAATCTTTTCACAATGACTAATCCTGTTCCCAATAAAATCAATGGAAGTCTTACCACTAACCACAGACGGCAAATTCAACAGAATAATGAGAAAGTCTCCACACTCCCAGCATCAGTCTATTTGCAAATTTGTGTCGCATCTTAAATAACTGTCACTCTGACCAAGGATATTTGTCAAAAGCTTTCTTAGCCTTTTGAAAGCTCTATTTTAAGAACTATTCACTTTGTATGACTTTGTATGTACCACAAGCCATGGCAGCAGCTCTGAACAAAGGTGTTCTGCGTTTGGGAGGCAGAGATAGATGTAAAGCCAAAGGCACAGTCCTTCAGCGTTGCACTTGGCTATGCACTGTATGACAACTGTGGTCTCTCTATCTTTTTTTGACGAGATAACCTACAAGGCACCCATTTTAACTTAAATCATTCCATGAGAAATGACTCAGATAATGTTCCACTATACACTAGTGTCCATTGTGTGTAGAAACAAGCTTGTAAAAAAATTGAGAGATGTCCAGATTCAAATTTAGCTTGTCCAGATCCCTGTGCAGGATCCTCCTACCCTTCAGCAGATCAACACTCCCACCTAACTTGGTTTTGTCTGCAAATTTATTGAGGCTACCGTGAATCCCCTCATCCAGATCCCCACTACAGATATTGAATGGGACTGGGCCCAACACTGAGCCCTGGGGGACACCTCTAGTGACTGGACACCAACTGGATGGAACATCATTCACCACCACTCTCTGGGCCCAGCACTCCAGCCAGTTCTTCACTCAGCAAAATATGCACCATCCAAGCTCTGGACTGCCAGTCTTAACACGAAAATGTCATGCCATTTAATGGTTCTCTGTTCCACTTTCATCTGACAATCCCTCCTAAAATTACCTTTCTCACCAAGCCTAGCAGTAAAGGCAAGAATAAAAGTCAGTAAAAGTCAAGACTGGACTGGTTGCCTAAACTTTCACATAAACCCCTGCACTGTCAGACAAACATTACAAAGCCTGAATGCTTTTTCCCCTCTCTTTTAACAAGATTATATAATTGATCTGTTGCATCCTCCCCTACACAGTGAAAATTTCATAGTGGTTACTGAGATGATTGTATATACATTCTTACACATATGAATGCATGGTCATACACATAAACACAGAGGCATATCACATAGTGCATATCCTATCCTGGGATAAGCAATGTCTCCAGTTTTTTTCCTTCTTCTTATAAGAAAAATCCATTGATAGTAGTCACTGCATGATCAGTATGCAACTGGGGGAAAAAAAAAAAACCAAACACCAAAAAAACACTAAAAAAGAGAAAACCCTCAAGCTGTCTAGGCAACCAATCCTTTCCACATAACAGCTCTTGAGTAAAGAGACATTCTTGGAGTTGGAGAAAAATTAGCATCTTTGCCAAAGTCCCTTGCTGACAAAGGACATGAATTTTGATATTTGAGCCCTAAACAAAAAGTAGAACCAGGAAAATATAAAAGAAAATAAATCTATTTAATAATCTGATTAGTTTTTATCTTCCATTTTTCCAGTGATGGGGCTATATCTAGTGACAGTGTAAACATTTTACTTTGCACAATATAAGAACCACAATAGAAGAGTATAATTAGCACTGGAGAGACTGTCTCAAGGAAGTACTTTGATTTCAAAAGACTGTTGGAGTGATTGTCACCCCTGCTGTGCTTGGATTCTCTCTTGATGTGCATAAACTGTGAATGCAGAACGCATTATTATGAAACTCACTCGTCCTTGCATTTGTGTGCTCATTGCTTTGCCATCTTGTGGTAACCAAAAATAGAAGCCTACAGAGCAGCATATAATTCACACTAGAATAATGCTGCTGCATTTTTTAATGAATTCTTCAGTGTACTTGCTGCAGATCTACAACTCAAACCATGCTCTGCATTTTGTCATTTATTTAACAAATGTGCATTCATTTTCCTTTTAAGATTGAGATCACTGAAAAATACAAACTGTAGCCTAAACACTAAAAATAAGCACAAACGTTAAATGGTTTAATGCTACATGAATGAGTTTGAATTTTATCAAAATACACCATGAGATCTTTTGTTTAAAGGAGGTAAAGTGATTCTCTTCTCTCAGCACATATAAAAGCAATACCTGTATAAAAATTGCCCAACTACAGAACAGTTTATTGTGCTACAAAAGAAATTGGATTTGGACTTCAGAAACTAGTCAATAATTATTTATAGAACAAAGCGATTTTTGGGCTTTAGTTTGTGGTTTCTTCTTTAAATTATCATGGAAAGCAACGAATATAAAGTATCTGCCGTTCCTAATTTCAACTTTTAAAAGAAATAGCACATTTTTGAGTTAGTGATCCCAAGAGAGAGAAGATGAGGCCTTCTGTTGCTAAGCAAGAGTCTGCCAGTTATTTCAAGCTTTAGCTGAGTACAAGCAATAATCACTACCGCCTGAAATATATTGGAATGAAAGTACATGGGACCATTCATGACACTTCATCAGCATTCAGGAGGCAAACAGAGTGACTGCAGTGATTGAATACAGGCTCAGAACTACTGGCTTTAATCTCCATCTCATTCATTCAGCCTTTACTTTTGGCACAGCTGTATGATAAACACTCTGACATTCTTCCTTGCCCACCTTCCTTTGGAATCCCATGATTGCTGTGTGTATGTTTTTTATGTATTTAAGATAGTCAGGTTTGGGTTTTTTGTTTCATTTTGTTTCCTCCCCTTCCCCCCCCAAAGAAAAAGGAATCAGTGTTTGGATATGGGTAATCTATAGGTTTACTACTATTACTATTAAAACACCATGATTTTATTGAAGGGAAACTAAGTCACATTCACTTTGCCTCTGCAGACATCCTTAACTAAAAAGAAAAGGTGAATTCATAAAAAATACTAATTCTTTCTACTACCTTCTGTGCAAAATCTCATATATACAGTGAATATATATTTTCATACTAAATAAAGTGTAACAGGCTTATAATGGAATTACATAGAATTTTAACGTTTTTGCTGACATTAAAAATTCTGATGATAAATAAATTACAGTTCATTACTCAGTAATGGGGCTTTGCTTTGGGTTTTTTTGTATTTGTTTCTTTTTTTATTATTTATTTTCCATTATTTGTTGTATCTCATTCATCTTGCCAAGAAGAGCTCATATCCTGTTCCATATCACCTGGTCCTTGAATCTGCCTTGGTTTTACACCCAGTAGGTTCTAATGGTCCTGAATATTTTAGGGCCTAATTGGTAAATTGAACATCCTATAGTAAAGTTAATGGAGTTATATGTAAAGCCAATAAGCACTAGCAACTCCTGCAAGTCTGTAACTGGGTAGAAACTGTTACACCGATGTGACACTTGTGTCAAATAAGATAACTGCTATTTTATATTGCTCCTTTCTCACATTTAAATACTTAAGAGTTTTGGGAAAAACTGCCTAGTCTACTTCAAGAAGTTAGGCTGAATTTTCCTACTCAGTATGCCAGACTCCTTGAATTCTCAAGGCTGCTACAGAAAACTATCGCAGTTTTTCACTCAATTTGTATTGAAGTTGATACGGTGTGATCACTTCAACAGTTGTAATTTAATCAAAAAGATACTCTTATGCCAAACAAGATACTATAAAGAACCTATTTAATATTCTCCACTACAAGATGGGAAAGTCTGGCTGACTGAAGGCATGTGGCCATTCCTTAATGTTCAGAGGTAAGTGGATGGAGAGACAGAGCTCTGCAGAGGACTGGTTCTCGAGTGCCTGCTATTGATATGAAGATACCATTTCTCTTACACAAAGTTTTTCTACTGCTAAAGAATTACTGAGCAGACAACATGAGGAAACTAAAGAAAGAGGGGAAAAAACACATATACACCCTATTTGTGCAACATACAACACCATCTCTTTCAACCAACTTAAGCACAGTTGATAGGCTGCATTGAAATTTGGAGACAGCAAACAGATCTCTAAGTGAAGGAGATAGAAAAGATGAACTTCGTATGTTCCCAGTGAGGTGCAGAAATATCCTCGGGATAGCTAAAATAAATCTTTTCAAGAAAAAATATTCTGTTAACCCCAATGTCACCTAAAGAAAAGGATTTAAAATTTATCTCCAAAAAATAAAGCAAATTCTGTACTTAATTAGAACCAAACAATCCAGCTCCTTCCACTCCTAAGCACTCTTACCATATTAGGCGCTCCTAAGGATCCATTTTCATTACTTATTTACTTCAATCAGAAAAAACCAAAACACTTGAATATGAAAAGAAATGGCCCATCAATTGCGAGAGCTGAAAATTTTCTAAGCATCAACAACAAAAGAAAACAACACAAACAGTGAGACAGACTAATCTTATGACCTGTATATTGTTATGGAAAAGGGAGCTGGGATGACTACATCTACACTATAGTGTAAATACATTAGATTGCCAGCCAAAGACTGATACCAATATATTTATTCAACACTTTCCTGCTGTGACTGTTCCATCTTTCCTTAAAACAACCATTCACTAGCAGTAATTGGTCAGTAATACTGAATGATGCGACTATACCAGCTCACACTATGATTTTTATTTATTTATTTATTTTAAAACAGAGAATGTCACTACTAAAATAACACCACAAGTTCCAGAGCCGACTCCAAAATATTTCTACTGGCTGCTTAGTTCAAATAATGTCTTCTTAATTAAAAAAGGTTTCTTTGCCAAGAAGTTAAATCTACTACCAAAAACAAAACAACCCCCAAAAAAAGAAATAAAAAACAACACCAAAAGCACAAACTACCCATAATTGTCCAAGAGGGGGAACAATCTGATTTATTTACAAAAATTAGGAAAAAAAACATTCTGTTCATGAGACATCTATCTCTTACAGTAACCATTCTATCAACTATTCTTTTCTTTAATGTAGAAGTTCTATAGGATATTTTTCAATTGGTGGGCTAACGGAATAAACAGACTAAAGAAAAAGAAAGCTGATAAGTGATTGCAGGTAACACACTAGCTTACTGAAAATATAAATGATGAATATTACAGGAGACATCATCAGTGCATTGTGACCTGCTTAAAAAAAAGAAAAAGTTTTGTATTTTGATTCCAGCACCATCAGGCAAAGCAGCTTGCGCTCTTTTTTTTTTTTTTTTCATCTTATTTCTGTTCCTCATTAAATGTAGGGCAAGAGTAACCTTGATTTCCAATGTCAGAATTTATGAATTCCCATTCAGGGTGTCCAAAGATTTGCAAGACAACCATCCTGACCTTGGATAAAAAGAAAGTCGCTCTGAATGAGTTTAATGAGGATTTGAAGAAATGGCCTTGGAGGTGTAGCTTGAATGAAAATGTAATAGTGTCTACATTTTTCCTCATACCTTATGAAGAGGAAGGAAATAAATTTTATTCAGCATTTTGCACTTGCTACTTTCAATCACATTGAAGTTGCTTAAACAAAGAAGCTAAGAGAAATTGCCCAAATGAGGCATTATTCCTTTCAACTGCAGTATTGCATTTCACTTTTTTCTGTTGACTCCAGAAATTATGGACTAAGACAACAGAACAGTAAGTCAGTAACTCTGTGGGTAAACTTAAGTTATCAGACTTTAGAGGCAGGTGATGATTGCTGGTGTCTGAAATGTTTCTTTTGATTTTAGTTGGGAAAGTTTTTTTATTGTTCTTCTGTTGATCATTTTTTTAAAATGTTTAAGGGAGATAGTGTTTTTTTGTTCTTTTTTTTTTTTTTTTCTAAAACACACACACCACTGCACCACTGAAATGTAGACAATTATTCTGCCTTTAAAATAAACCAGCCCATCAGCTAAAAGTAACTAGTGAACTATGGTACTTTTTCCCCCTTTAAATACACTTTAGGTAGTGGTCTAATTTGCCATGTTGCCTTTTGGGATGTCATGGGCCACAAATGACATCAGTCTGAATTTCAACTGGTATTGCACAGACATGTCAATATCAATGACAGGAGAGATATTTGTGACTAAACTTGTATTGCTAACTGCTAGTTAGCTACACTAAGCTGAGTAACTACTTGTGTAAGATACAGCACAACATAGCCACATGCTTATCAAGGGACAGTCAAATCAGATGACATATCATGAGATATGGCAAGTAACAGTTCAGAGACCAGAATGTTCCACAGGAAGACAGAAGGATTTTCAACATACTTCAGTAAGAACTGTAAGACCCTGTATGATACTACTGTCTACTCATATAAATTAGTCCAAATTCAGTGTAGAGAGATTCATACCGCTTGCACAAGGGGTTCAATGTAATTTTTAACACATCCTTCTATGGTACTAATTTACATGTCTCCATAATTAGAGTTTGAAAAATCATCTAAATGGAGGAATTTGTATGTGATCTTGTTCTCCAACTGTTTGGTCTGCTTCAGTGCCTGACCAGAAGATGGAGAGTGAATATAAAACCTCCATCTCTGTGTAATAAACTGGAAAAGAAGAATCTGTATCAGACGAATGCTAACCTATATTCTGCAGGTGTAAGTTTGAAAACCACATGCTTGGTGAAAAACTTTTAAGCAGAATCCACTGCCAACCTTATCTGGAATAACCTGTGTTCTTTAGACTTCACAGCTTGTCTCTTGAAAGTTCTCTGGCAACATGGGCTTTTTCACATTTGTCAGCTAAATCAGAGATCCAAATGCAAAATATAACATTAAGGAACAGTGAGTGCATTTGCGACACTCCTTGGAGAAATTAGGTACATATAAGGCAATGAGTACATTACATGGAAATATAAGCATTCCCTAATGTGATTTTGTTACCCTAATTTAATTAAGGAAGATCAGTAGTCCTTCCTAACATCAGTGCATACTACTGATAGTCTGTTTTTCAAAAAAATTTGCTATCCCTAGGTATCAGTGAAACAAGATACATGACAATTTGGCACAGTATTTCAAACCACATACTGATACCCTAATTATTCACAATGCTGTACAAGTACAGGCACAGAAGTATGAAAACTGACTCCTCAAATTGTGTGTTCCACTGGTTGTGAAATGGAAA